>NW_027152350.1:462500-565761 GCF_040937935.1 Hyperolius riggenbachi | reverse complement strand
TTTGACGCGTACGTTAAAAACGGGCGACGGGAAAAAAGGGCGCCAGGATTAAACGGAAAACTCATTTAACGTTTAAAAAAAATTTTAAAAGGTATTTTTCCATTAAAATGTCGTTTGAAAATTTTTAAATACATAATAACGACTTAATAAAGATTTTTTTTTCAAAACTTAATGTAAGTTTATGTTTATGTAATCACTAATTAACGTTTGATAAATGCATTAATTTAAACGGTAAATAGTGTGCGGGAGCGACCAACAATTATAAACGTAAATTAAAATTAGTAAATAGAGAGAAGATTTAGACGATAACGATAGTATTTGAAACAGAAATTATCGTTAGAAATCAAAAGGTACTTTGTGTTGAAATAAAAATTTAAACTGTAAACAGAGGTTTGAAAATGCATAAAAATAAACGGAAATATGTACTTTCTTTTTCGGGGTTTACTTTTAAACGAAACTTACATTTTTAGAAAACTTAAACGTCCGTTTAATAATATCGTCTAAAACAACTAATTTAAATTATTTAATGAGTATCTATGTGTTGCGACCAGTGAAAAAGTTAAAAGATAAAGTACACAACTCACATGTGCACCCATTTAAACGAAATCATTTGTTATACAAAACGTAAACAATCGTTTAAATTAGCAGTTTAAAATAATGTTTGTACATTTTAAACGAAATTTAAGATGCTTGATTGGCAAATAACTTTAAACGTTAAATCACCGTGTGTATGTAAATGCCGTTCTTAACGTTAAATCGTAGTTTGGAAAACTTAAACTTTCGTTTAAAAGCACTTTGATTATTTTATGTATATATAATTATATTAACATATATAATTTTTTTTTTTTTATGGTGTCGGTTGGTTGGTGTAGTTATGTTTTCTAACTTTTTGGTCTACTTTTATTGTTATTGAAATTTTTCATAACTTTTTCTGGTATTTAGGAAATCCATGATAATATACATTTACCGTTATACTAATGAATAGCAGGGGTCTCTAACTCAACCTGTGGGCCGCAGGAGGGAAAGTCAGGATGATGCTGGGCCGCATAAGGGATTTCCTACAAAATGTCCTCAAATGTCTTCCCATACAGCTGTTATGATGCCCTATCTTGCATTGATTATTATTGACACAGTGAAGCAAAATATTTTGCCTATTTTACCTTATAATTCCCTTCAGTGCTCCCACTACAAGTAATCTGCCGTGTCCATGCCACAAAACGTGAGCTGCAGAGTCCACAAATCCCCCGTGGGGAGGGGGTGGGGGGGGGGGGGCAATCCGCTGACATTTCCTGGAGGTGGATCGCCGCTTCTGCCCGCCCCTCTCACTGTAATGAAGAGTGAGAGGGGTGGGCAGAGGCAGCGAACGGCTGCAATTGACGTCAGGAGGGGCAGAGATGAATTTAAAAGATCTGCCCTTTCCCGGAAATGCTGGCGGATTTGTCCCCGGGGGATTTGGGGGCTCTGCAGCACTCATTTTACGGCGGATTACTTAGGAGCACTGTAGCAAACTATAATTTAAAATAGGCAAAAATAGTTAGCTTTAGCGTGTCTTTTGCTGGCGCGGGCCACAAAATATTGTACTGAGGGCTGCAAATCGCCGGCGTGCCGTGAGTTTGAGACTCCTGCTGTATAATAAATGTTGTGTAATTTTACATTTTAAATAATTCACTTATACTCTTATTCCCTCCCCTACACATTTATATGGTATCTACAGCTGTCACTCTACTCATATGCTTTCCCTTGTGAGATAGGTTTGAATTGCAAAGTGAGTTTTGGAGTTGGTAGTGGTTTTAATGTGTCCCAAATAAACAAAATGATACATTTTCTAAATTCAAATTTGCTGAAGGGTCCGATTTTGTGTAAGAGCTTGAGGTTGACATGTATGTTTAGTATTGAAATGTTTGGATGATATAACTACCTGTTGCATTTAAGTGTCGCATGTCTGTAATTCTTCATTTGGTGTAGCAAATCTTCTTTGTGTTTCCACCATGCAGCTCACGCCACCTGTTGCTCACTTCTACAAAAGCATAGTGTTGTCCAGTTTTATTTAGTCTGTAAAATATGCACCAGGCCTACTTCTCTATTAATATTTATGTAAAAGCAGTTCCTGATTATTTTATTCCATCCCCATGCTCATGGATCAATCACACGCCACTGTCCTCGGCCTCCTTCAACTCTGGTACTGTTTTATTTAACTTCCTTATGCCATGTTAAGTCTTATTTAAGAGAAGTGCACTTTCTACGTATCTCTCCAGCATATGCTGGTATTTCTCCAGCATCTGATGTTCACATTAGTAGAATGCGTACTTCAAGAGAACCAGAGTTGAAGCACCCTCATGTATTTTACCATAAATATCAGTGGGAACATGACAGTAAACACCTACCCTGCTTTTAGTTTCTTTCTTCTCTGCTCAATTACTCTGTTAGTATCTGCGATAAGAAACCATGACTTCAAGGTTTGACCTGGAATCATCATAGCTGAGTCCGCCTGCTGTGAAGTCATTACAAGCCCTCCTCTCCTGGCTCTGCCTTCCTGCTTTGCATATACAGCATCAGGGAGGGCTGTGATGAGAAGGGAGTGTTTGGTGTTGCCTAAGGATTGTAATGACTTCACAGCAGGCGGACTCAGCTAATCTGATTCCAGGTCAAACCTTGACTGAAGGCTCAGTCATGGTTTCTTATCGCAGCTGCTAACAGAGTAATTGAGCAGAGCAGAAAGAAAGTAAAAGCAGGGTAGGTGATTACTGTCATGTTCCCACTGATATTTATGATAACATACATGAGCGTGCTTCATCTCTGGTTTACTGTAATTGTCAGAGGATTAACAATTGTGGAGGAAGTTCTGGTACTTGGTTCAGATGCACAACAGCTCTGAGGATTGGTGTCTTTGAACTATACATTTGGACGCTGATCGATTCATATGAAAACCTTTTAGATTACTTTATTTACTTACCTACTGAGATTAATTGTCATATATTGGTAGGTAGAGCCCTGTTGTATTGTCCTTGCCAGAGCCAAAATTTTATGCCAGGGGTTGAAGTGGTCAACTTTATTAAACAATCAAAAATGCTCCATTGGATTATGGGCCAGTACACACTGGCCTGTATTTTCACATTTCATTGCACTTATTTAAAGAGGAACTCCATTAAACATATGTACTGTTGGCAGTTGATGTAGCGGCTGCATGGTTTTCTTATTTGTAAACTGCTATGAACAGCTGTTTCCTACAATGCGATAAGTTTGACAAAGGAAACTGGCAAGAGCAGGGCTGAGCAGAGCATACAGCTTTAGGGTTCAGTTTAGGAGGGGGTGCACAACTGACTCAGCTATCATTCCCCTATGGTGTCTGAAGCAGAGATAAATAAGAAAAGGAGATATATGGCAGTGACTAAGCCAGATCACTAGAGATAAAGGAGTTTAGGGGCCCTGCATCTCATCTTAGTGTAATAGCAATCAGTGTGTGAAGGCTGGGGTGGGAGGGATGGGGGAGGGGCCTCTTAGTGTACTAGCAATCATTGTGTGACGGCTGGGGTGGGAGGGATTTTGGAGGGGCCTCTTAGTGTAATAGCAATCAGTGTGTGACGGCTGGGGTTGGAGGGATGGGGGAGGGGCCTCTTAGTGCAATAGCAATTAGTGTGTGACGGCTGGGGGGGAGGGATGGAGGGCCGCACTTTGGTGTTTCAGCCTTGGGTGCTGGAGCACCTTGTAGCAGCTGTGCCCAACAGTATGTACTTTTCTTGTGGGCGGAATGGGGTTCTGAACACAGTGTCCTAAATTCATTAAGCTTACTGAAAAACTTTTCAGAACGTTTAATAATGTACCTCATGGTTTAAATGTAATGTTGAATTCACTAAGGTGTTATATATTTCTGTAATGTTTTATCGACAAGACATTCAAGAAAATTCCAAAGGAGATTTTCCACATAAACATACAGTACATTTTTTAATGTTTGGTAAAGTGTTTGATAAAGATAATTGAGTAGAGGTCAATATCATTCATTCATACAGCGCACCCTGACGGTATATTTCTTAAATTAATTTGATTTCTCATGTACAATTGGGTATCAGGCACTATTCAGGATGTAATTGCAATTGTGGTTGGAGTTCCTCTTTAATTTTGAAGCGTAAATCAGTGTCTGTACGAAACTGTGTAATATTGGACAACTTGGATGAAAACGTAATTTGAATACTATTATATGGACCATTTGAATGAGAGGAAATGAGATTTCAATTTGCAAAAACCCTTTTATTGCACATATACACGTACAGGTCAGGCACAAACGACAGCCAAACAATCAACTTTTCAGGAAGTGAAACACAAATTTTTAAAGGGGGATAGAAGGAAGGTTATTTTGTACAACATTCTACATGTCATCAGACCAACATTATTAACTCTTCCAAAGTTCTGTAGTTCTAATTTCCCCAAAATTAACCCCTTTAGGCAATGAAGAATTAAGAAGAAGCACCAGGTCTGCTTACTGTGGTTAATGCGTGTACAAAGGTATTACATGCATAACAGACAGGTGAGATGAGGACAGGCCGGTATGTTCATGACTGCTATTCCTGTTGCACCATTGTGTTTGCATGAAAGGTTATTTATAATTAGAGGCATATGGGTGTTACTGTTTACTTGTAGACAACACCAGTTGCTGGATACTTTTTCCGATCTGTCTGGATGAAGTACTGACTGAGTCACAAACAGATGAGAGTGAGCACCGTGCCAATAGGGAGATGCAGCGTGCTGTTGATTTCTCCCCATTGCCCCCTGGGGAGTACAGTCCAATATCAACTGAAAGGATTGGCACCGCTGTCTAGTATCCAAAGCTCTTTTAATGACACCCAAGTGGCAGCAGTGACAGAGTGCTGTTCCTGTAAAAAAACTTTATGGAATTGCATAAAACACCTTTTCAGTAGTTAGTTAACTTTTTTTTCAAGAAACAGCACTTTGTCACTGCTGCCACTTGGGTGTCATTACAAGAGCTTTGGATACTAGACAGCGGTGCCAATCCTTTCATTTGATATTGGACTGACTGAGTCAAACATCTGAAACAAGTATCCAGCTAATTCAATCTGACTTGTTTCAAATCATCAGTTTTAGATTATTCTTGATAGGTTTTTGCTGAAAGTATCAGATAAGTGGAAAAAGTGACAGGCAACCACTATAATTGAAAAATGATTAATCCATATGCTTCTCATTGTACTTTCATCTTCAAACCTAGAAAGCAGAGCTGGCGATTTTTCTTTTTTCTCCATTCATACATTGAATCAGGTATTATTTACTATGTTTGTCTTTGGTGTGTTGAATAATGTTTTGCTTAAAGAGAACCAGAGATGAAAGACCCTCATGTATTTTATCATAGACATCAGTGGGAATATGACAGCAAACACCTACCCTGCTTTTATTTTCTTCCTTCTCTGCTCAATTACTCTGTTAGCAGCTGCGATAAGAAACCATGACTGAGCCTTCAGTCAAGGTTTGACCTGGAATCAGATTAGCTGAGTACGTCTGCTGTGAATTCATTACAAGCCCTCCTCTCCTGGCTCTGCCTTCCTGCTTTGCATACACAGCATCAGGGAGGGCTGTGATGAGAAGGGAGTGTTTGCTGTTGCCGAAGGCTTGTAATGACTTCACAGCAGGCGGACTCAGCTAATCTGATTCCAGGTCAAACCTTGATTGAAGGCTCAGTCATGGTTTCTTATCGCAGCTGATAACAGAGTCATTGAGCTGAGAAGAAAGAAACTAAAAGCAGGGTAGGTGTTTAGTGTCATATTCCCACTGATGTTTATGATCAAATACATGAGCGTGCTTCATCTCTGGTTCTCTTTAAACCTTACATCTTAGTTAGACTACATTGTTTGTGGAATTGTAACGAACGGGTGAATTCTTCAATATTTTACACAACAGTGCACGAACTTTGATTACATCTTACAGCGTTGCTCGTGATTATCATTTGAAATGTCAAATTGTAGAGTAAAGAGTGTAAAGCCACATACACACATCAGACCATAGTCTTTTGAAAATGAAAGATAACAGACCAATTTTACCCCCTTCCATATAGTATGAGAGCCCTACCTACAGAGTCTATTCTATGGATCTGAACTCCCCATCAGACTGAAATCTTTGCAAGATGCTGCACACAAAGATGCTGTACACATTCAAAAAATCAGTCTCTGCAAAAGATCTGTTCCTGCAAAAGATTCGTTCCTGCAAAATGCATTCATAGTCTATGAGATCTGCAGATCCTCATACACACCTTGTTTAACAGACATTCATATGCAGATCAGATCCATCAGGATGGATTTTCAGATCTGCTGATGATTGTCTGATCTGCAGATGAATGTCAGTTAAACAAGGTGTGTATGATGATCTGTAGATCTCATAGACTATGAATGCAATTTGCAGGAAGGGATCTTTGGCAGGAACAGTTCTTTTTCAGAGACTGATCTTTTGTGTCAGTACAGCATCTGTGTGTGCAGCATCTTGCAAACATTTTTTTTCTGATGGGGAGTTCAGCTCCATAGAAAAGACTGTGAAGGTATGGCTCTCATTATACATGAAAGGGGGTAAAATTGGTCTGTGATCTTTCATTTTTTAAAGACTATGGTCTGATGTGTGTATGAGCCTTAAGGTTGAAAGATTGGCTTTAAGTTATGGAAGTGTGTTCACTATGTTAAAGAAGCTGCTGTCACCAGAGTGGAAGCAAACCATCTTGATTAACTCACAGGTTTTTGAAAAGAATAGTTATTAATTGTTTTTGACAACTTTAAGAAAAAATCAAATCTATGAAAGGAAAGTATATACATAATCCATAATACTTGCGGCATCCTCCCGCCCATGACAGCCATCCTGCGCCATCGCAAAAGCTGCGGAGGCTCCTGGTCTTATGCCCTGGTGCAGTAGACCTCACCAGGTCAGATTTCGTGTCAGGCACTTTGGTGCTCCATCACGCAGGGGAATTTGCTTCGACTTACATATTCAGGCCTGTTGTGTGCATGGTGTAGGAACCTGTGCTTTACAGTCCTGATGATGTCTGGTGTACCACGTAACACTAGCGGTTGAGTGCGGAAGACGACGAACACATATAGACCTTTAAAGTATGGCTGCACAAATGGCGAAACCAAGATCCTACTCAGCAGTGGCAAGGGCACAGGACGCCCTTTTTAGTGGCTGTAGGAAGCCACAAGTATATTGTGTTATGTACATACTTTCTTTAACAGCTTAGACTCTCACTTAAACTTACGCCAATTCTACATGGTTAATAAAAACTATGCCCATCAATGTACAGCATGAAGTAAGTGTGTAAAGAAGTTCTGCTTATCATTTTTCATATTTTGACCACATGGGCATAAGTTGTCAAAAATAACATTGGTAGGTAAATAGGCAGTATTTCTTGTGTCAGATTTATTTTCTCTGTTATGAAGGAATATTTTTACTTGTGCACAGAGTTATGTACCACAAATATGTTAACCTGAAAAACAGAATTCTATACTCTTTTTTTTCCCTCTGTACCTCAAAATAAAGTTATGAAAGTGTTATGGAAAGTAAACAAATGCTTGCTCAGCATAAATAGTGTTATAATTCTAGGATACACAATGAAATAACTGTACATAATATCAATCAACCATAGCCAATAGTCTTAGTTAACAATTCTAACAGTGATACATAAAGGCACCTTATCACTTACAGGAACAAATGTGATAAAACAATTTTCAAAGCCAATTTCTTAACATAGAACTATTTCTTATAATGTCTATCTAACCATACACTAATTAGTTGTATGTACTTTCACGTGTCTCCTGTTTTCATAAATGTTTGCCTTGCTTTTGGAGACACTAATGTGACTTAAAGAGAACCAGAGATGAAGCACCCTCATGTATTTTATCATAAACATCAGTGGGATTATGACAGTAAACACCTACCCTGCTTTTAGTTTCTTTCTTCTCTGGTCAATTACTCTGTTAGCAGCTGCGATAAGAAACCATGACTGAGCCTTCAGTCAATGTTTGACCTGGAATCAGATTAGCTGAGTACGTCTGCTGTGAATTCATTACAAGCCCTCCTCTCCTGGCTTGGCCTTCCTGCTTTGCATACACAGCATCAGGGAGGGCTGTGATGAGAAGGGAGTGTTTGCTGTTGCCGAAGGCTTGTAATGACTTCACAGCAGGCGGACTCAGCTAATCTGATTCCAGGTCAAACCTTGATTGAAGGCTCAGTCATGGTTTCTTATCGCAGCTGATAACAGAGTCATTGAGCCGAGAAGAAAGAAACTAAAAGCAGGGTAGGTGTTTAGTGTCATATTCCCACTGATGTTTATGATAAAATACATGAGCGTGCTTCATCTCTGCTTGTCTTTAAGTAGAATAGTAATGAGAGTTATGTTGATCATAGTCTGCCGTATAGATTTCTTTCTGATCAATGCTAGTTGAATGGCTATCCTGATGATCCTCTTATTCCCATTAGATTGGTTCAGTCTTCAGCATGTGTATAGACTGTATTCTCCCCAAATAAAAAAAAATTTGTGAACAGTTATTTGTATTTATTATTCTTTAACCAACAAAATTGGATTCCCTCACATTCCTCTGCTAGTGAACTGGCGCTAACTGTTCCTAAATATTTAATTTTATCCATCCGTTAATTTGTTTCTTCATGAAAAAAAGTGGAGGGGTGTTGAGAAAGGTAAATCAATGTTATGTAATCAGTAGATACTGCTGTATAATACTATGCAACTTACATTCACCAAAATCTTAATGGGTACTCAAAGTACCCATGTGGTCGGTATAATACGAAAGTAATGCATATTTTTATTTTGAACCCAATCCCTGAATATGTTGGTTTTAGAATAAAAATTATTATAATAAACTGTTTTAAAACTATTAGTTTTTGAAGAGAATATAGCTTATGGACAGATTACAGCGTTAGTAATAAAATGGACAATTTTTATGCGCATAAGTGCTCTGTATCTGTAGCCAATGTAAGTGTTTCATAAACTTTCAACATTGGCCTTGTGTTATAATGAGAACAGAACAACGGCTAATAAAATAGGCCTGTACGGACGGTTTACATTGTGTATTGGACTCATGAGAGGGTATGTTTCGTTCTTATTAAGTTTTCTTTGAAGAGAGGAGTGTTAATTACATTTTGAATAAGATTGTTGTACAGACTGTACAACAATCTTTAGTCTATGTAGATTAATCACCCTTTCATTAAAGGAAAGGTACAAGGCACATAAAAAAAACATAATTACTTGTCCGGTGCTTCTACCAGTCCCTTTTTATCCATCCTGTGCCCTCGTACACACTCACTGCTGTTCAATTCCCCCCCCCTGGCAGCTATCTGACCTTGAAGGTAAGGGCCGCATTGCTTCATGTTGTATGCATTCCTGCTCCTGCATTAACATCTTCACATACATTGTTATGCTTTAATTGTGCATTGCGTAAATGTTTGTTCCAACACCAACTGGAATGCGAAAAAATGAATCCAATGCGACCATGACCACAGAAGTCAGAAAGTTGACAGCAGGGGAATGGAGCATCCGTCAGTGACTACGAGGGCACACAATGACTGTATGGGGCTGTTAGAAGCCACAGGTAAATTTATATATATATTATTTTTTTTAACTTTAACCCTCCCTTTAACATTTATTATGACTATTTTCTAGGAATGTGTGTGGTGTATATGTGCCGTTACATGGGAATGCGTTGCAAATAAAATTATGACACTATATAACAACACATTGTATTTGGAGAAAACACACGATTGTTCTTAGCAACCGAAATTGTAATGTACTTTATCACTTTGACAAATGTAAAGTAAAGCAAAAAGAAAATTTGGGGCCTAAATTTGTGAATCGGAGCTGCTGTAATGCTTGCGATGTTTCTTCCTGTGTTTTTTTTTCTTTTGGTTCATAGCTTTCATTTCTGAAAGCATCCCTTTTTGGTTTTCAAGCATTTGCTGTTGACCTTGAGACATGGTAGTTAGTAATTGCAGTGTACTTTGTTGGATTTCAAGAAATTTGCGAGTTACATCAATTTCACTACTCTCACTTCGTTTAGGTAGAACTGCTGTAAAACTGTCACATTGAGGTTTGTAATTTTGTGCCACAGTGGAAATTTGTTGTTTATTTGAAGTACTATTGGCAGTACTTAATTCCAAAGTTTCCTGGACTGACCAGTTATCTGCTATGCCTAGAGTGACACTAAAATTTGGTGATACGTCTAATTCTGAAATGTTGGATTGGTTATCACTCTCCAAATCAGAATTTCTATTTACTTGGTCACAACGAGAAACAAGGTGATGCCTGCTTTCAAAAAAGGGAGTTTCCTCGAAATTAGAGTGCCTCTCAAGTGGTTTGAAAGGCACAACTTGAACATGTGAAGAACCCTTTTGTTTTTTCTGTGGTGATACAAAAACTGTACAATTGGTAAAACAGCCACCTTCATCTTGGTTCAGTTCTGCAGTACCAATAAATTTTCTGCTTTTCATATGCTTAGCAAGTCCTATGTCAGTTTCATGCCTACGATCAGCAATGTTACTCGATGCTACTCGACACCTATTCGGTCTGTCTGGAATACTATCATTTCTACGTTGGCCTCTTGGCTCTACAAAAGTTTCCTGATTGTCCATCTCGGTTATGTGACTAATATTTTCATTTCTACGTAGGCCTCTTGGCTCTACAACAGTTTCCTGATTGGCCATCTCGGTTATGTGACTAATATTTTCATTTCGACGCTGGCTACTTGGCTCTACCAAAATTTCCTGAGTGTCCATCTCGTTCATGTGAGTAATATTTTCATTTGTACGCTGCCTACTTGGCTCTACCAAAATGTCCTGAGTGTCCATCTCGTATATGTGACCATTGTTTTCTTTTCTACGTTGGCTACTTTGTTCTACAACATTTTCAGAAGAGTCCATCTCGTTGAGGATGTCTACATTATGCTGCTGTTGATGGTCAGGTGAACAAACAAAGTCATTCAACCTCTGATTTTGTGTATCCTTACCACATATCGATGTCGATGCTTCACTTTGTACTGTACCATTTTGTTGTTGAGGAGGAAGTACTTTTTCTGTAGTAGTATTTGGTGTTGTTGCTTTCTCTTTCTGTACATCTTGTACTTTTCTTTTTCGGTACGGTTTTTTCACTGTAAATTTATTAAAATTATAATGTTAGCTACATTGATTACTAATTAGGTTCATTTCAAAACAATCTATTGGAAGAATGTAGCTGTGTACATTTCATACAAAAAAAGTTCACACATCTTTTAATGTACATAATTGTATTCTGTGCCTTTAAAAGTTTGGATTTATAAAAGTTGAAGGATAGTAACATAACCAAACAATGAGCAACAACTGAAATTATTGCATATTGCCTGTTTTTCAAAGTATACACCGTTTTGAAATTATTAATGGTTGAGCACTGTTAGTATTATGTACCTCTTGTACTTGAGCAAGAGAATGCCGAGAGTGTACATATCAGTAAGTAAAGCAAAAGGTGTATACTTTGGAAAATCTTCATTATTGCATATGCATAGTAGTTTAACACTGTTTGTGTATGTACTACACTTCAACATGTATTAATGCATAGTCTGTAGACTTTCGGCATAACTCCTTAATTTTCATCATCTTTAAATTAAAGAAAATATTTCCAATGAGACGGTACATACAAAATGTCGGTGTACAATGGATTGAAATTCTACTTGTGATAAATAATTACTCTAAACGACACTTGGTAAGTGAAAATGAAAGAAAATGCAATTCGACACATCCCGACTATGTGCCGTAGTCAATATTCTCTTATTTGTTAGTAACTGTACACTACCTTAGAATCTAAATTGCAAAATATGTCCAAAACTGAAAAATATATTGATGCTGCAATGAAAAGACTTTAAAGAGAATCTGTACTCTGAAATTCTTACAATAAAAAGCATACCATTCTATTCATTATGTGCTCCTGGTCCCCTCTGTGCTGTTTCTGCCATTCTCTGCTGCAAACCTGGCTTGTAATTGCCAGTTTTAGGCAGTGTTTACAAACAAACTAACCAGCTTCTAATAGGCTCAGCTAAGCAGAGTGTGTTAGTCACACAGAGCCTGCAGGGGGTGTGTACAGCTTCTAGCTAATCACAAGCAGCCCTGCACATTCCAGTCTGACTGCCTCAGCCTGACTGTGCCGACTATAGAGAGAAGATTAGATCATATAACAGAGATAACACAGCTACTGTGCAATTAGGAAAAGCTGCAGTAAGCCAGACCACATTAGAAAAGGCATAGGAACTTATAGCATAGAAGAAATAAAGATAAACAATTTGTTACAGAGTCTCTTTAACGCCTATGTTTGTATTGTTGAAATAAACAGTAGACAGTGTGCACCATACAGCTGTATAGCACTTTACCTTGTAATAAAGTCCAGGGCCTGTCAAAGTTTAAGATAACCAGAGATGGAGCACCCTCATGTATTGTATCCTGAAAATCAGTGATAATATGAGAGTAAACACCTACCCTGTTTTTTTTTTTTTTTTTGCATGCTCAATTACTGGGATTATGAGTTGGGAAACTAAAGCATGACAGACCGTTCAGTTAAGGTGTGACCTGGAATCAGATTAGCAGAGTCCGTCTGCTGTGAAGTCATTACAAGCCATACTCTCCAGGCCTTCCTGCTTTGAATACACAGAATCACAGACGGCTGTCATAAGAAGGGAGTGGTTGCTGTTGCCTAGGGCTTGCAAACACTTCACAGCTGACGGACTCAGCTAATCTGATTCCAGGCCACACCTTGACTGTAGTCTCAGTAATGGTTTCTTTTCTCAACTGCTAAACTAGTAATTGAGCATGGAAGAAAGAAAATAAAAGCAGGGTAGGTATTTACTCTCATAGTAACACTCACATTTAGGATACAATACATGAGGGTGCTCCATCTATGGTATTCTTTCACCTTACCCCATGAATTAGAAGGAAAACATTTTGCTATTGTACATTGTTTGGAGTTAGCAAAAATTTGTAACTACTGTCCGAAGTGAATAATTGACAAATTTAACATGTTATGGAATTATATAAGTTGTTATCTTACTTTGTCATGGATCTAAGTAATTGTGTATGGGCAATAAATGTCTTAGATAAAAGAAGTAATGAAACAACGTTAAAGTACTGGATAATCAAATTGAGAGGGGTAATACTCTGGATCATATTGATGACTGTCCATACCTATATCCACTACAAAGTACAAATAAATATTTCTGATAGTCAGACACTGTGTACACAAAACATGTAAAATCATGAACAATAATCAAAAAGGTGTGATTGTGTTACAATGAAATACTCTGACCTATTCTTATTCCGATTCGTGGATGGGCAATAACTGTCCTTTTAACCAACTTTTCCCATTCATTGTAGTAGATCTCTTCTCCGTCTGATTCTTCCTTCATCATTGCCTTCACCTGACGTCTACAATCTTGGAAGCGGCGTCGGCATGTTAATCCGGTACGTGGTCTCCTTTTTATTTCTGAAACCTTTGTATTTAATTTATAAAAACACATATTAAAATTTTACTTAATGTCATTTTTAATAAAAATGTATCTTCACTTTTTTACTATACAGTGCTGACAAACTACATCGAAGAAGCGGCAAAGTGAAGCCATTTTTGAACAGTCTAGCAAACATGCAAGAACAGGACTTCAGACGAGGGTTCAAAATACAGACGACCTATTGCACAGATGGAGGTTAAAGGTCAAGCTCTTGGTAATACACAGGGTCCAACAAGTATCATTAGCCACATCAGCAAGGTTTGAAAACCTCGATACTGAAAGTTTAACGGAAACACACAAAAAAAAGGCTTTTGGTCTTTTAGAGCAGTGTTTATGAAAACTACCATCAGGGCACACCAACAGTGCATGCTTAGCAGAAAACACCAAACATGCACAGGTGAGATAATTAGTGACTCAGCAGAGCTGATTAAGTACCTCTCCGGACTTCCACAAAACATGCACTGTTGGTGTGACCTGAGGATAGTGCAGCGAAACACTGATTTAGAGACTTCGGTGGTCTTTCCTGGTACCCTCATAACACAGTTGGATCTACCCAAAGCAAAATTTTTTAACATTTTCTACATACTACTTTGTCAACCAAAGTAGGATTTGCAAATATTCAGTCAGCACATAGCTACTGAAGAAGGGTGGCACTATACTGCGCCTGCGCAGACAGGCTATCCTGCATGATAACGCATGTGCAGTATAGAGCCATACAGAGTATAGAGACCAATAAGACCGCTATACATTCTTTTTGACTAGACCCATGTGAAGGAGAAAGTCCACAAAAAGGTTACGTCCGGTAACTTGGAGTGGTTTACGACGAAAATGCTGGGCATGGCAGATTCTGAGATTGGCAGTTGCGTATTGTGTGGCATAACGGTTGGTGTCAGCCACAATTAAGTAGTAGAGACCGACAGTGTTTAGAAAAAAAAATGGGAGGGTGAGGGTTTGTCCGGGTGATCTGAAGCCTGCAGGGGGCAGATTAGGGCCTGATCTGATGGGTAGTTGTGCTGGGGGGTGACATGATGTGTTTGATAGGTGTTTACTCGGTGATTACAGGGAAAAAAAAGATGTCTATAATGCACTGGTGAATTAATAAGGGGGGGGGCGGCTGTGTTTAATCTGAGCATGTGGGGGTGGTGATTGGCTGCCCGCAAGGGACAGATTAGGGTCTGATTTGATGGGTAGCAGTGACTGGTGGTGACGGAGTGATTGACAGGTGATTATAGGGGATGATAGATTTGTGTAGTACACAGGGGTGTAGGGTCTGGGGAGAATCAGAGGGGTTGGGGGGTGATCAGGAGCCCTCAGGGGGCAAGTTAGGGACCTTAAAAAAAAATTGCATTGAAAGATAGTGACAGGGAGTGATTGATGGGTGTGTACGGGGGTGATTGGGTGCAAACAGGAGTCTGAGGGGGTGGGCAGGGGGGGGTCTGAGGGGTGCTGTGGGCAATCAGGGGGAGGGGGAGATAGATCACTGTGTTTGGGAGCACATGGGGTGGGTGCAGCCTGCACTGGTGGTCCCTCGGACACTGGGACCACCAGGGCAGGAGGCAACCTGGATGACAGAGGCACAAACATGTGGGTAGACTGATCACCATATTAAAATTTTTAGTGAAAGTGTACTAACACAATACAACATTAGGAGCATATGGATAACATAACATCATCAGTCAATAGCAAAACATAAACAGATTGATTAACAATAATTGAATATTTCACAAAACAACATACATGTATTTTACCTTTTTTGCGATATAGACCCAGTCCTCCTCTTTACGTTTCCGTGCTACTTGGTGTTTGTCTCTCTTCATTAGGGTGGAGTACTGAGCGCAAACCATCCGACACAAAAAAACATTTTCTGCCATTGTGAATCTTTGATTCCTGTTTACTTTGCCAGGCGTTTGGCAACTACTGCTTTCACCACTTACTTCTTCACTATTGCCAGGTTGGGTGGTATTTGTATTAGGTACATCATTTAGATTCTCAAAGTCCTCTTCCACACTTCGATGAGCAGTTAAATGGTTGTCATTTGAGTAATCAGAATTACCACCTTCACTATTATTTTCTAAATTGGAAGAACTTGATGATACGTCACCTTCTACATCAGTATATTCTTCTTCTTCTTCTTCTTCTTCTTCATTGTCCTCATCATCATGTTCCTCATCCATCTCAGATCCTTCTTCATCTACATTCATATCTCCAACACCCCTGTTTTCATTTTCTACTTCATCTCCATATTCTTCTCCATTTTCAGTATGCTGATTTTGGTCCTCATCATCATCACTCACAAATCCATTTCTACCTTCCTCATCTTCCACAGATGACTGTCCATCTTCCTCATGCTCCACAGGCTCATACTCATTGTCAGCATGTTTCAGCCTATCATTGTTTTCCTCTCTCTTCTTTTTTCCTCGAATCTCGTCTTCCTTACTCTGCTCAGATCCATCTCTAACTACATACTGAAACACAGTGCCTTGTTCATTTACATCCTCATGTTCATGTACCTTATTTGAACCTTGTACTTTGTTTATATTTTCATTTCTATGTTCATTATGCTGATTTTCATCTTGCTCTTTATCATCTCCCACACATCCATTTATACCTTCTTCATCCTCAGCAGCTGACTTTCCACTTTTGTCACAGAGTACACTATTATCATGCTCATTGTCCTTTTCCTCCTCCTTTTTATCCTGCATTTTTTTTTTTGGCCCAACAGATCCATCTCTAACTTCAACATCCACCACAGTACTTTGGTCATGTACATTTTCACCTTCATTATCATGTATATCACAATCAGCCACTTGTTTCTCATTGTCAATAGCTCTCTCATTTTCTTTCTCAACATTAGGAACCTCCTTGTTGGGCATTCTATGTGCATGTATTTTTTTCTTACATTTTTCAATTATTTCTTCTTCTGGAACAGAAAGCGTTTCTTTATCTGGCTTCTCACTATCCATCTCCTTATCCTTTTCAGCGTCTGATATATAATCCTCATCAATGTGCAGTGTAAAGCTGTGATCAGAATCGTACTCTAAAGAAGTTTTTTTTTTTTCAAATTTTGGATATTTCAAATCTATTTCTGCCCTATAATTTTCCTCATCTAAATCAATATCTGAAGGCCTATTTCCAACTTCACAAATATCATCATTGCATGGCTCTATGTACGCATGGCGTGTAACAGTACAAGCCTTCACAGTACTGGCTTCTTCATACACTTGCACAAATGGCTGTCCCAACGTTTGGTGGTCTATTGGTATCAACATTAAAGTTACCATCTCTTCCTCGTCATTCGCATGTTCACTTTCTAACTGCTGCGTCACAGGTTTCTTTGCGGTATACGATACCTCCCCGCCGTCATTATGTACATTTTCAACCACCGGGACAGTATTTAACTTGAATCTTGTCTTACTTTTTTTTGTACACGGAGGTGTAGGCCTGGAGTCCACACAATTTTTGCAGTTCCGCGGCCTTAGAATCCTGGTGGGACGTACGCTTCGGCTCGACATTGCTGGGAAGAAGCTGCGTCACCAAAGAGATCTCGCAAGGGGCGCGCCTTTCCTCCTCCCCTGAAAGTCACGTGGACGTCAGTTACGCAGTGACGTAATCCCGCGGTACCTAATCTTAAAGAGAAGCGCGGAGAGAGCTATGTGCGCATGAGCAAAATCATGAACTCGAGCGCAGAGAAAACTATGTGCGCATGAGCTAAATCCAAAAATCGTTCTGGCGGGCTTTCTCTTAGTTCACGCGGGCAATCGCGGAACATGTTTGTGTGTACGTAATACATAAAATGGACCAATAGGAGGAATACAGGAAATTTAATATATGTACATGCACCAATCACATAACTGCCCTATGATTGACAATTTTCTCAGCTTATAGGCTTACCTACAATTTTAATAAAAACACTTTTCCCTTTGCACTGCATCGCATTCAGTTTTGTTTTATAGAAAAAGCACAGCTGAATACAGAGCTTTATCTACTGCATATATTGTGAGTATAATATTCATTTTATACATTATTTATAATATTGAAATATGTACTTATAAGAAATCTAGATTACTAAACAGGGTTAAAAATTAAATATAGAGAGAGAGAGATGTACAAAAAATACATAGAGCAATATAGAGAGAGAGAGAGAGAGAGAGAGAAAGAAAGAGTTTTCAAAAAAAAGTTAATGGAGCAATCAATATACATATATATATATATATATATATATATATATATATATATATATGTATATATAAACTACCAACTGTCTCTCTTTAGGAGGGACGGTCCCTCATTATGAGCCCTGTCCCTCTTTCCTCTTCATTTGTCCCTCTTTCATGACTTTCCTGTCCCTCTTTTTATTTAAATCTACATATCTCTCTACTATAAAATGTTTTTTATTGACTATAAAGTTTATTCTCAACCTTTATATTGATATATTACCAATGTAATAAATATGAATCTGATGAATAAATGTTTCAGGATAGCAAGTACCAGTGTGCTTTGATTTATAAAAAAAATTTATTTCACTAATGAAATCTTCACTGTATAATTTACTAGGAGTGTGATGGGTGCGTGATGAGGGGTGTGGGAGGGGCTTTGCTTGAGTGTCCCTCTTTGTCATTTCAAAAAGTTGGATGGTGTGTGTGTGTGTGTGTGTGTGTGTGTGAGTGTGTGTGTCAGTGTGAGTGTGTGTGTGAGTGAGTGAGTGAGTGTGTGTGAGTGAGTGTGTGTCTGTGTGTGAGTGTGTGTGTGTGTGTCATTGTGTGTGCGTGTGTCAGTGTGTGTGTGTCAGTGTGAGTGAGTGTGTGTGTGAGCGATTGATTGTCTGTGAGTGTGTGTGAGTGAGTGTGTGTCTGTGTGTGAGTGTGTGTGTGTGTGTCATTGTGTGTGCGTGTGTCAGTGTGTGTGTGTGTCAGTGTGAGTGAGTGTGTGTGTGAGCGATTGAGTGTCTGTGAGTGTGTGTGAGTGAGTGTGTGTCTGTGTTTGAGTGTTAGTGTGTGTCTTTGTGTGTGTGTTGTGAGTGAGTGACTGTGTGTGTAAGAGAGGGATGTAGTAATGAACATCAGTGATATTGCCGCGATGTTGAAAACCATGACCACCTTTTCAATCCCCGCCACTGTTAGGCCACATACACACATCAGACCATAGTCTTTTGAAACTGAAAGATCACAGACCAATCTTACCACCCTTCATGAAGTATGAGAGCCATACCTTCACAGTCTTTTCTATGGAGCTGAACTCCACATCAGACAGAAATCTTTGCAAGATGCTGAACACGCAGATGCTGTACAGACACAAAAGATCAGTAGCTGCAAAAGATCTGTTCCTGCCAAAAATCCATTCCTGCAAATTGCAATGATAGTCTATGAGATCTGCAGATCATAATACACACATGATTTAACTGACATTCATCTGCAGATCAGATCCACCAGGATGGATTTTCAGATCTGCGGATGATTGCCAGTTAAATCAAGTGTGTATGATGATCTGCAGATCTCATTGACTATCATTGCAATTTGCAGGAATGGATTTTTGGCAGGAACAGATCTTTTGCAGATACTGATCTTTTGTGTCTGTACCGCATCTGTGTGTGCAGCATCTTGCAAAGCTTTTTTTCTGATGGGGAGTTCACTTCCATAGAATAGACTGTGTAGAGTATGGCTCTCATACTACATGAAGGGTGGTAAGATTGGTCTGTGATCTTTCAGTTTCCAAAGACTATAGTCTGATGTGTGTATGAGCCTTTACAACCAGGGTGCATCGCTTGTCTGTTTCAGCCACACATAGACTCAGGTCATCGCTTGTCTGTTTCAGCCACACATAGACTCAGGGCTACACAAATTTCACGCCCAGCAACAGAAAGTTTATTTGTTAAGTAGGCGCTGCAGCTGACCTGTGGGTCGGCCGACATCAGAAAGCACGGTACTCTCCGTTGAGTGACTTAGATTTTTTTTGGGGGGGTTGCACCTTGGGACCCCTCAGTGTACTTCACCTCTACTGATTAATTCACACGTTGTCTGTTAAGAATACTATATTGTTAGCGCTCAGACCTTTGTAAGCTGTAATCATTTGTGAAAAACATACCAATTGTATTTATCTTAGTATGACTCTTTGCCTGCTTTCACTGTTCTCTATGACTTCCTAATCTGTGCTTCTGTCTAAAGATGTTTACGACCTCTGCATGAATTTAACGTTTCTCAGCAATTCAGATCTCAGTAATGGTGATCTGCTCTATCACCACTAATATAGATACTATATCTGATTATTAGTTGATCTGCAGAATAACCATGCAGAATAAACAATAATGCAAATATAGTGGAAACAATGGAATAGGCCTGACGTTTATTCTATGTGTGTGGACTGATTGGTGCAGACACCAGAACTCTGAGGATTCCCTGGCCGGACTCCCAGGCAGGACAGCTCAGCTGATAACCTCCGGATTAACCTCACCAGTGGCAATCGGACCACTTGTGAGTGAAAGTCAGACAGGCAAAGAGTTGTCAAGACACGTGCAAATACAGTACAAAATCAGAAGACAGTAATCAGATTTACAAACAGGCAGTAGGTCGGCAGAAATGTAACATAGTAAGGTAAAGAATCAACAAGCAGGCTAAGAGTAAAGATCAGACCGGGTTCAGCAATGGTATCAGATAGACAAGGCACAGAATCAGAGGGTGAGAGGATAGTCATGAACGAGCAGTAAGTCAAACACAGATAACTTAAATTGATATGTTATTTACTACTGATTCCAGCTATCAAAGGACTGAGTGCTAACACAAAGTATTTACGACAACAGACAGATTGTTTTAGAACTATCGCAACAACAGTTGTCACCTTCTCTCCCAGCTTTTTGACAAATGTTTCGGAGCCCAATTCAACCATCTTCAAGGCTACAATTTACTCTATGTGATCCTTAGACAGCTCTTTGGTCTTTTACATGTTACAGAGTTTGGAGTCTGCTTGATTGATTTATTGATTGATCGATCGATTGATTGATTGTGTGGACAGTTGTCTTTTACAAATTTGACTATTTAAGACAGGTGTACTTAATGAGGTTGACTAATTGAGTTGAAGTGTCTAACCACTCTGTAGGAGACAGAAATTAAATGGTTGTTTTGGGTTTAAACACTTATCGGACTAAATGAAATGCAAATCACTTGCTATATATTATTTGAAGTTATTTTGCCAATTTTGCTTTTGATGTTCTATCTGCCACTGTTAAATTAAAACTACCATTGTAATGATACTGTTCTTAGACCTTTCGTTTTTTAGTCATTGTACAAATTTACAAAATCATTGAGGGGTCAGATAATTATTTCCTCAACTGTACTTACTATAGGTAGCCTGATATTGGTCCTGCGGCATTATAGACCATTATGATATAGGTGCCAACAGTATATGTATTCAACTATAGGTATTGCCAAGGTATAGGTAGCATGTTATGGTTTCCAGCAATATAGGGAGCCAACTACGGCTGGTGCATTAATGAAGGTTTGCATGGTAGATGTGCGGAAATGATAGATAAGAAGCTATAGGCAACACAGTATAATTACATAAGTATAGGTGGTGCCCCAGTATAAGTAGACAGATACAGGTGGAGTCCTCTATTCAGGTATAAAAGTATAGTTGGTACAAAGTATAGGTATCCACGTATCGGTGCTGACCCAGTATAGGTAATAAATTGTCGATGTTTTCAATATAGTTAGTGTGAGGCCTACTTTTGCCTGTCCCATTTTCAAGGAGGCCCACAAGCCTTGCTGTCCGGTAAGTATGTGCGTTGATGTTGCGTTGAGCAGTGTGAGGTTTTGCTTTTCCGTGGTGTGTGTATTCATGGCGCTGTCTTGTGTGTTTTCTTCCCTAGTTTTGTTACCGTTGTGTGAGGCCTACTTTTGCCTGTCCCATTTTCAAGGAGGCCCACAAGCCTTGCTGTCCGGTAAGTATGTGCGTTGATGTTGCGTTGAGCAGTGTGAGGTTTTGCTTTTCCGTGGTGTGTGTATTCATGGCGCTGTCTTGTGTGTTTTCTTCCCTAGTTTTCTTACCGTTGTGTGAGGCCTACTTTTGCCTGTCCCATTTTCAAGGAGGCCCACAAGCCTTGCTGTCCGGTAAGTATGTGCGTTGATGTTGCGTTGAGCAGTGTGAGGTTTTGCTTTTCCGTGGTGTGTGTATTCATGGCGCTGTCTTGTGTGTTTTCTTCCCTAGTTTTCTTACCGTTGTGTGAGGCCTACTTTTGCCTGTCCCATTTTCAAGGAGGCCCACAAGCCTTGCTGTCCGGTAAGTATGTGCGTTGATGTTGCGTTGAGCAGTGTGAGGTTTTGCTTTTCCGTGGTGTGTGTATTCATGGCGCTGTCTTGTGTGTTTTCTTCCCTAGTTTTCTTACCGTTGTGTGAGGCCTACTTTTGCCTGTCCCATTTTCAAGGAGGCCCACAAGCCTTGCTGTCCGGTAAGTATGTGCGTTGATGTTGCGTTGAGCAGTGTGAGGTTTTGCTTTTCCGTGGTGTGTGTATTCATGGCGCTGTCTTGTGTGTTTTCTTCCCTAGTTTTGTTACCGTTGTGTGAGGCCTACTTTTGCCTGTCCCATTTTCAAGGAGGCCCACAAGCCTTGCTGTCCGGTAAGTATGTGCGTTGATGTTGCGTTGAGCAGTGTGAGGTTTTGCTTTTCCGTGGTGTGTGTATTCATGGCGCTGTCTTGTGTGTTTTCTTCCCTAGTTTTGTTACCGTTGTGTGAGGCCTACTTTTGCCTGTCCCATTTTCAAGGAGGCCCACAAGCCTTGCTGTCCGGTAAGTATGTGCGTTGATGTTGCGTTGAGCAGTGTGAGGTTTTGCTTTTCCGTGGTGTGTGTATTCATGGCGCTGTCTTGTGTGTTTTCTTCCCTAGTTTTCTTACCGTTGTGTGAGGCCTACTTTTGCCTGTCCCATTTTCAAGGAGGCCCACAAGCCTTGCTGTCCGGTAAGTATGTGCGTTGATGTTGCGTTGAGCAGTGTGAGGTTTTGCTTTTCCGTGGTGTGTGTATTCATGGCGCTGTCTTGTGTGTTTTCTTCCCTAGTTTTCTTACCGTTGTGTGAGGCCTACTTTTGCCTGTCCCATTTTCAAGGAGGCCCACAAGCCTTGCTGTCCGGTAAGTATGTGCGTTGATGTTGCGTTGAGCAGTGTGAGGTTTTGCTTTTCCGTGGTGTGTGTATTCATGGCGCTGTCTTGTGTGTTTTCTTCCCTAGTTTTCTTACCGTTGTGTGAGGCCTACTTTTGCCTGTCCCATTTTCAAGGAGGCCCACAAGCCTTGCTGTCCGGTAAGTATGTGCGTTGATGTTGCGTTGAGCAGTGTGAGGTTTTGCTTTTCCGTGGTGTGTGTATTCATGGCGCTGTCTTGTGTGTTTTCTTCCCTAGTTTTGTTACCGTTGTGTGAGGCCTACTTTTGCCTGTCCCATTTTCAAGGAGGCCCACAAGCCTTGCTGTCCGGTAAGTATGTGCGTTGATGTTGCGTTGAGCAGTGTGAGGTTTTGCTTTTCCGTGGTGTGTGTATTCATGGCGCTGTCTTGTGTGTTTTCTTCCCTAGTTTTCTTACCGTTGTGTGAGGCCTACTTTTGCCTGTCCCATTTTCAAGGAGGCCCACAAGCCTTGCTGTCCGGTAAGTATGTGCGTTGATGTTGCGTTGAGCAGTGTGAGGTTTTGCTTTTCCGTGGTGTGTGTATTCATGGCGCTGTCTTGTGTGTTTTCTTCCCTAGTTTTCTTACCGTTGTGTGAGGCCTACTTTTGCCTGTCCCATTTTCAAGGAGGCCCACAAGCCTTGCTGTCCGGTAAGTATGTGCGTTGATGTTGCGTTGAGCAGTGTGAGGTTTTGCTTTTCCGTGGTGTGTGTATTCATGGCGCTGTCTTGTGTGTTTTCTTCCCTAGTTTTCTTACCGTTGTGTGAGGCCTACTTTTGCCTGTCCCATTTTCAAGGAGGCCCACAAGCCTTGCTGTCCGGTAAGTATGTGCGTTGATGTTGCGTTGAGCAGTGTGAGGTTTTGCTTTTCCGTGGTGTGTGTATTCATGGCGCTGTCTTGTGTGTTTTCTTCCCTAGTTTTCTTACCGTTGTGTGAGGCCTACTTTTGCCTGTCCCATTTTCAAGGAGGCCCACAAGCCTTGCTGTCCGGTAAGTATGTGCGTTGATGTTGCGTTGAGCAGTGTGAGGTTTTGCTTTTCCGTGGTGTGTGTATTCATGGCGCTGTCTTGTGTGTTTTCTTCCCTAGTTTTCTTACCGTTGTGTGAGGCCTACTTTTGCCTGTCCCATTTTCAAGGAGGCCCACAAGCCTTGCTGTCCGGTAAGTATGTGCGTTGATGTTGCGTTGAGCAGTGTGAGGTTTTGCTTTTCCGTGGTGTGTGTATTCATGGCGCTGTCTTGTGTGTTTTCTTCCCTAGTTTTCTTACCGTTGTGTGAGGCCTACTTTTGCCTGTCCCATTTTCAAGGAGGCCCACAAGCCTTGCTGTCCGGTAAGTATGTGCGTTGATGTTGCGTTGAGCAGTGTGAGGTTTTGCTTTTCCGTGGTGTGTGTATTCATGGCGCTGTCTTGTGTGTTTTCTTCCCTAGTTTTCTTACCGTTGTGTGAGGCCTACTTTTGCCTGTCCCATTTTCAAGGAGGCCCACAAGCCTTGCTGTCCGGTAAGTATGTGCGTTGATGTTGCGTTGAGCAGTGTGAGGTTTTGCTTTTCCGTGGTGTGTGTATTCATGGCGCTGTCTTGTGTGTTTTCTTCCCTAGTTTTGTTACCGTTGTGTGAGGCCTACTTTTGCCTGTCCCATTTTCAAGGAGGCCCACAAGCCTTGCTGTCCGGTAAGTATGTGCGTTGATGTTGCGTTGAGCAGTGTGAGGTTTTGCTTTTCCGTGGTGTGTGTATTCATGGCGCTGTCTTGTGTGTTTTCTTCCCTAGTTTTCTTACCGTTGTGTGAGGCCTACTTTTGCCTGTCCCATTTTCAAGGAGGCCCACAAGCCTTGCTGTCCGGTAAGTATGTGCGTTGATGTTGCGTTGAGCAGTGTGAGGTTTTGCTTTTCCGTGGTGTGTGTATTCATGGCGCTGTCTTGTGTGTTTTCTTCCCTAGTTTTCTTACCGTTGTGTGAGGCCTACTTTTGCCTGTCCCATTTTCAAGGAGGCCCACAAGCCTTGCTGTCCGGTAAGTATGTGCGTTGATGTTGCGTTGAGCAGTGTGAGGTTTTGCTTTTCCGTGGTGTGTGTATTCATGGCGCTGTCTTGTGTGTTTTCTTCCCTAGTTTTGTTACCGTTGTGTGAGGCCTACTTTTGCCTGTCCCATTTTCAAGGAGGCCCACAAGCCTTGCTGTCCGGTAAGTATGTGCGTTGATGTTGCGTTGAGCAGTGTGAGGTTTTGCTTTTCCGTGGTGTGTGTATTCATGGCGCTGTCTTGTGTGTTTTCTTCCCTAGTTTTCTTACCGTTGTGTGAGGCCTACTTTTGCCTGTCCCATTTTCAAGGAGGCCCACAAGCCTTGCTGTCCGGTAAGTATGTGCGTTGATGTTGCGTTGAGCAGTGTGAGGTTTTGCTTTTCCGTGGTGTGTGTATTCATGGCGCTGTCTTGTGTGTTTTCTTCCCTAGTTTTCTTACCGTTGTGTGAGGCCTACTTTTGCCTGTCCCATTTTCAAGGAGGCCCACAAGCCTTGCTGTCCGGTAAGTATGTGCGTTGATGTTGCGTTGAGCAGTGTGAGGTTTTGCTTTTCCGTGGTGTGTGTATTCATGGCGCTGTCTTGTGTGTTTTCTTCCCTAGTTTTCTTACCGTTGTGTGAGGCCTACTTTTGCCTGTCCCATTTTCAAGGAGGCCCACAAGCCTTGCTGTCCGGTAAGTATGTGCGTTGATGTTGCGTTGAGCAGTGTGAGGTTTTGCTTTTCCGTGGTGTGTGTATTCATGGCGCTGTCTTGTGTGTTTTCTTCCCTAGTTTTCTTACCGTTGTGTGAGGCCTACTTTTGCCTGTCCCATTTTCAAGGAGGCCCACAAGCCTTGCTGTCCGGTAAGTATGTGCGTTGATGTTGCGTTGAGCAGTGTGAGGTTTTGCTTTTCCGTGGTGTGTGTATTCATGGCGCTGTCTTGTGTGTTTTCTTCCCTAGTTTTGTTACCGTTGTGTGAGGCCTACTTTTGCCTGTCCCATTTTCAAGGAGGCCCACAAGCCTTGCTGTCCGGTAAGTATGTGCGTTGATGTTGCGTTGAGCAGTGTGAGGTTTTGCTTTTCCGTGGTGTGTGTATTCATGGCGCTGTCTTGTGTGTTTTCTTCCCTAGTTTTCTTACCGTTGTGTGAGGCGTGCCCTGCCTGTGACAATCTCCCTGTGCCTTTCTACACCCGTCCTTCCTTTGCGGTAAGTTTGAAGTGGTGTATGTTATTAAAGATTAACTAACAGGCTGGAAAAGCTTATTTAAAACTCTATTCTCCTGTGTTAAACAGTTTAGAATAAAGTCCAAAAAGCATTAATGCAGTTAAAAATCTCTCTTAATGGGTTGTTAGTTGAATAGCAGTGTCTTATCTATAAAAGGCCAACAAGCTCATAAAGCTGCCGCAAAGGTTTTCAGAGGAAGCCACATTCAGAGACACAGCAGCTGTTACATTTCAAGATCTCTGCATAATTACAGGGCACATGTTCCGTAGAGTATACAGCAGGACTCCCGTATTGTTCCTAGACACATGGCTAATTAATATTCTCTGCACAAGGGATCGTGAGTGAGAATCATAAGAAGCAGGGAGGATATTATATCACAATTGGCTTCATACTGACTGGCAAATATGGAACCTGACATAAGCTGCAGCAGCATCAATCTCTGCAAATACTATATAACAATTCTGTGACATCCAAAGGTCGACAGTGAAATGCATATGTAATGTCAGTACAGCCAATCTGTAGCTACTGATATATGTGTTTTTTTATCTCTGAGACCCTATAACTAACAGCTCCTCTTTAATGGTACATTTGCATAAAATACATCAGTGATGAAACTGTATCTACTTTTTGTTCTGTTTCATAGGTTACACTACTGTCTGCTGTCGTATAGTATTCTGGTTCCTCCCCTACCTTGCTAAACACGCCCTTCATTGCTGTAAGTTTTTTTTTTAATTTGTATTATTATTTTCTGTAGTGGATGTCATTGGATGTATGAAAACATAAAAAAATGTATGTATTTGAATTACAGATAGTGCATGCTAAAGGTGGCCATACACTGGCCCGATTCCCGGCCGTTTCGACAGCAGATTCGATCCTGTGATCGAATCTGCTGCCAATCTTTCGCGCTAAACGCCTCCGCCGATCCGATTTCCTCCCGAAATCGGATTGGTCCGTCGATTGCGCCGTGCGGGAAATTACCCTCGATCGCCCGCGGGTAAAGTGCGCGTCGCTAGCGCCGGCCGATCCGATGAACCATACATTACCTGATGCGGGCTTCCGGGCATCTTCACCGCATCTTCTCAGGGCTGTTCCGGCTCCATCCCGGCGCTTCCTGGGTCACTGCAGTGACCCAGGAAGTTCAAATACAGGGCGCTCTATTTCAACTTCCTGGTCACGGAGTGACACAGGAAGCGCCGTGATGGAGCGGGTGCAGCGCTGAGAAGATGCAGAGAAGACGCCCGGGAGCCCGCATCAGGTAATGTATGCGGGGGGGGGGGGGGGAACAGGCGGCGGGAGCAACTCAGCAGATGGTGAATCGGTTTCAGGCTGAAAACGATTCACAATCTGTTTGCAGGAAAGGCAGCCATACGATCCCTCTCTGATCAGATTCGATCAGATAGGGATCTGGCAGCTGGTCGATCTGATGGCACATCGACCAGTGTATGGCTGCCTTAACAGTTTATTTCAGATGTAGTGTATGTAAAAATGGATAACCCCCCCCCTCCCCCCACCCAAAAAAATAAAAAATTAATAATAATGTTACACTATGAAGATCACAGTGTACAGTCTTCTTCATAGCCGTCTTGACCCGTGTGCTGTACCAAGGTAGTTTCGGTGAGCACATACCTGTCAATAGATCAAATCATAGTACTATGTAAACAGAGCTGCACAAAGAGGGATTTGCCTTAAATTTACTAAAAAACACCCCACAAAATTTAGTACACATGCCACCAGGGTACTATTTCATGACTCCCTGATGGAATATTTTTGGATGGAAAACACTCAATAACGTTGTTACGGTATAGAAAGGAAATATGTATCTGTAACAAAAAAACATATGATAAATATAACCAACCGGTGTTGAAAAATGAACCTTACACAATTTCCTTTTTTTTTTCTTAACAGCTGTGGATTCCACCGGTTTGTGTGTGTGAAGAAGTCCGTGGCATTTCATCAAACCGTCTTTGCAAACTTTGCTTTCCCGGTGCTATACGTGTTAATTGTATTTTCTAGTGACAAACAACTATGGTAAATAATTTTATATGTTTCATCATACTTTTTAAGGTTGTTAATTTGAATGTGGGTATTTGTAATGAAGATACATAAATAACAGAATTTGTGTAAAAATTAGTCAAATACATAACTGCTTGCAATTATATAAAGAAAAAAAATTCAAAGTTTTTTATACATAAAAAATAAATAAAAAAATTCAGACACATTGAGGGACTTACCTGACTACTGCAATGAGCCCTTGAAAAATGAATTCTAATAACTTTATTTTTTTGTTTGTGTGGTACACAACAAAGTAAAGTACATGAAAAGGTTAGAGAAAAAATTTACAAATTTTTTCATAAAAAAAAAAAATCCTTTCTCATACTTTTTTTTAATCTATGCAGAAAATAGCATATACATTCTTTATGTTGCCATAACCAGGCAAATATAACTGACGTCAATGGCCTATATGGAAGGCAGCCTTTTGCCATTGTTATCAATTTAAATAACTTACACTAATTTTAGTTATTTAGAGGGGGTGGTGTCATAACACACACCCAACCAACCGAATCAAATTCAAGTACATTGGTAAAACAGTGTCCATTATGTGTGCTGGAGTGGGAAATGCTTGGATAAAGATTTATACTTTGTCATGACAACTAATACTTGGTTTTGTTTTTGGCATTGCAGGCACAATCCTCTTCTCAATCTGACTTGAGGACTAACCATGGAAAGCAAATGTATGAACACGAAGGTTACCTTTATACTTTTGACAAAAAAAGCAAAGATGGTTTGATGAACTTTTGGCGTTGTCAAAAAAAAAATTGTAAACCACCATGTCACGGACGACTTCATACTGATGTAGCAACCGGAAAAGTAGTGAAGGTTACTAATGAACACCTACATGGCGAATCCATAGAGGCAGTGGAGGTATCACGTGTTCGCAATGCCATCAAAGAAAAGGCAATAGGCTCAAGGGGTGGTCCCTCCACAATTATCAATTTGGCTATCCGGAATGTGGAACCTGCAGTACTAGCCTCACTACCGCCGAGGGAATGTTTGCGTCATATGGTCCAGAATGTCAGGAAAAGAGAAGTGGCACATCCTACAAATCCAATGTCTCTGTCTGGACTTGTCATCCCAGACGCCTACAGAAATTATTCTGTGTCAGACCTAGAGACAGTGCCATTTCTCCTTTTCGATTCTGGACCTGATGATGAACATAGGATTTTGATTTTTGGCAATAATTCAAACTCTTCTTGGATTCATACAGTGAAAACATTATACGGGGACGGAACTTTTAAGATAGCTCCCCAACTTTTCAAGCAAGTCTTTGAATTATTGGGAAAAAGAAATGACTATGTTCTCCCTCTGCTGTACTGCTTGCTGCCAAACAAGACGCAACAAACATACAAAAAATTGTTTGACGCAATCCACCAAATGTGGCCTCAACTGAACCCTGAGAACTATTCCTCTGATTTTGAAGTGGCAGCCATCAACGCATTCAAAGCAGTGTACCCCTCCTGTCGTGTTCATGGCTGTTTCTTTCATTTGAAGAGGAATGTTAAATCAAAAATGGAGAATCTCGGACTTAAAAAACTGTACACATCTAGAGCAGAATTTTCTTTGCAAACAAAGATGATTGCATCTCTTGCATTTGTACCACCCGTTGATTTGGAGGCTGCATTAGATGCAATCAAATTTGAGATGGTACCCGAGATTCAGCCATTGCTCAGCTGGTTCAGTAGAGTTTACATTGGGGTCTGTGAGAGTGGCGTTCGTAAGCCGATCTTTCCACCCTCCCTGTGGTCGGTTTATGAACGCACTCTTACAGGCATGGACCGGACAAACAATTATGTGGAGGCAGCGCACCGTTGCCTGCGGTCACAGCTGGGATTTGAACACTCGAGCCTATGGACTTTCATTGATGGCATGCGTGATTTTCAAAAGGGGAGGGATCTACTGTACGAACAGTATGTTCGCGGGGACCCTGCACAACCAAAAAGAAGGAAATACAAGGATTCGGATACAAAATTGTGCAAAATTGTTCAAGAATACAATGAAAGAACTTTTCTGGAATACTTAAGAGGGGCTGCAGCAAATCTAGAATTAGATTAATTCTAGATAACAGAATTTGAAATATTTGGCTCTTTACAATTTGTAACCGAATCGCTGTATTTCTGATAACCGCAAAAGGAAGGGCGTGGATACTACTTATTCAACATGCACAGGAAGATATGTAACAAAGCCTTCTGGTAAAGAGTATGCACTTCTGATTTACATTCAGCTAACAGTGTTCTCATCAGTAATTTTTTCCATGGTGCTTGTCCAAACCGTTTTATTTATTTATTTATTTATTTATTTATGTATTTATGTATTTATTCAATTATTTATATAGTGCAGACATATTACGAAGCGCTGTACAGAGTTTATTGTCTTATCACTAACAGTCCCTCAAAGTGGCTCAGCTTTCCTACATGCAGATATTGTTTAACACCATCCATCACCCAAAAAAAAAATTATTCCAACAGACAGACAGGCTGATATTTCATGACACCATATCACATACTATCTAATTAAAAAACCACAAATTATCATTAATGAAAAAACACGGCTACAATTTAATGCCAAAAGCCAGCTAATGATTTACAAAACCATAGCTGGATAAAAAATTATGGTGAGAACTCTGTGCTACTGTGGCCATTTAAAAAAAAATAATAATAAGGCACTGCATTATGCCATGTTACTGTAGACAGTAAAGCACTTGGTTATAGGCTGTGGGCTATAAACTATGAAAAGAATGTCACCACAACAATATTAATTTTACACCGCTGCCTTATGGCATGGTACTGTGGACAAATGCACCAATGATGATTATAGAGTATAGCACTTCCATCGCTCAAAAAAAGGGCACTAAAACCTCTTTCTTGTACACCGCTGCCTTATGGCATGGTACTGTGGACAAGTGCAGCAATGATGAATATAGAGTATAGCACTTCCATCCCCCCAAAAAAGGGCAGTAACGCCTCTTTCTTGTGCACCGCTGCCTTATGGCATGGTACTGTGGACAAGTGCAGCAATGATGAGTATAGAGTATAGCACTTCAATCCCCTCAAAAAAGGGCACTAAAACCTCTTTCTTGTACACCGCTGCCTTATGGCATGGTACTGTGGACAAGTGCAGCAATGATGAGTATAGAGTATAGCACTTCCATCCCCCCAAAAAAGGGCAGTAACGCCTCTTTCTTGTGCACCGCTGCCTTATGGCATGGTACTGTGGACAAGTGCAGCAATGATGAGTATAGAGTATAGCACTTCCATCCCCCCAAAAAAGGGCAGTAACGCCTCTTTCTTGTACACCGCTGCCTTATGGCATGGTACTGTGCACAAATGCACCAATGATGATTATAGAGTATAGCACTTCCCTCGCCCAAAATAAGGGCACTAACGCCTCTTTCTTGTACACCGCTGCCTTATGGCATGGTACTGTGGACAAGTGCAGCAATGATGAGTATAGAGTATAGCACTTACATCCCCCCAAAAAAGGGCACTAACGACGCTTTCTTCTACACCGCTGCCTTATGGCATGGTAATGTGGACAAATGCACCACTGATGAGTATAGAGTATAGCACTTCCATCGCCCAAAAAAAATCACAAACGCCTCTTTCTTGTACACCGCTGCCTTATGGCAGGGTACTGGGGACAAATGCACAAATGATGAGTATAGAGTATAGCATTTCAATCACCAAAAAAAGGGCAGTGACGCCTCTTTCTTGTACACCACTGCCTTATGGCATAGTACTAGAGAGAAATGCAATAATAAAGAGTATAGGGTGGAGCACTTGAACTAAAAAAAGGGTGGCCAAAATCGTCAATATTTTAAAATATTTGTTAAAGAACTTTTATGTTACAGCATTGTAGTCTGGAGATTGAAAAAATAATAAGATAGGCCTGAATGCAAAATATCACAGTATTATAAATTGTGAATTAAAAAAATAATATTTTATATATTTTTAATTGCAGATATGTACAATAAATGCTGTAGAAATTGATTGAAAATTCTATTGTAAACAAATTTTGGATTTATTGTGCCAGTTGCATGGACTTTTTAATAAAAATACGATACACATTCCCATTACAAAATTATGAAGCTTTTTTTCTCGTTTTTTCTTACAAGATTATATGAAAAGGTAAATTATCAAACATTTTAGATAAATTTTTGGATAGTGTAACACAATATACATGTTTCATAACATGTTATGTAGCTGATGTTAATAAAATGTTGAAATCGCCTGAAAATGTAATACAATGCTGTCAAAATACACTGATGTAAGCTTTACAACTCTGATTGGATACAAGGATCTCACAGGAAGGAAGAAGTCATTCACTGATCATGGGTCACATCACTGCAATCCCTGATACTCTGTACATACTGTAATCAATTCATAAACAGACCCATGTTACAGGGTAAACCATAGGGAAGAATGGATACAGTGAAATTGACTTGCCTATTTCAGTTGAGGAAAACACTATGAAGAGAATACTGTTGAAAATAAAACGACTAGGCCGCTGTGTTACAATGCCTGATAACAGAGGAATTAACAAGTATGTATAAAGCAAAAAATGGCCTGGCCGCATAGACAGACTAGATAAGAAGAAAGAGTCATACTATATAATAAACAGAAAATCATATGTAAATAGCCAACACAAAGTACAGCTATAGTGGGATATATTCATAAAAGACATACAAAGTACAGCTATAGTGGGATATATTCGTAAAAGACATAGACAAATTTCAACTGCACAAGACTGCCGGAAGACACAGGTAAGTACAGGCATAGGCACAGGACAACAGAAAAAGACTACCCGAAGACAAAGGTAAGTACAGGCGTTGGCACAGGACAACTGCAGAAGGCTGAAAGAACAGGACAACTTCACAAGGCTGACAGAAGATACAGCTAAGTACAAACAATGGTTAAACAGGAGAACAGAGGTGACAAAAGGATAAAAAGAAGCTAAATAAGATTTGAAACCAAATTATTGCCTGAGGAGCATGGATCAATCCTGCGAAACTCGTTGCATAATTGCAGTTCATTAATAAAATATTTTGACTGTCTTTACTACAGTTGTTGTATGTCTACTTGGAGTAGGTAAGTCCACCTCTACCTCCTCTATTTGCCAATAATTTGGTTTTTAAGCTCATATAGTTTCCTTTTATCCTTTTGGCGTCTCTGTTTTCCTGTATAATATTGAGTCCACCCTGGGTGGAGGGTTAAACCCTGTTCTTCTACTCTACAGAGAGCAACTTCTTATTCCGGAGTGGAGTCAGTAAAATCTTCCCACCTGCCTTTACAGTAGGTGCCTAATGGTAACCCTGGTTTGAGAGTATTAATATTTACTCTATAGAGTAACCATTTACAAGTCCATATTACACTATTGGGGATCTTGGAATTCCTTGTTTTTAAACAATGGTTAAAGTGTAAATTACACATCTACAGGACGTTTGCAGGAGGAAGGAAAATACTGTAAAGCAAAACTGTGAACGATAGTTGTTTAACAACTAAATCACGTACACAATCCAACTGTATGTTCTGATACACAACCTGCACTACACTGTTCTCTGCTGTGTTGTGGTCCTACCTCACACACACTGTTCTCTGCGGTGTTGTAGTCCTAACTCCCACACACTGTTGTATAGTGTTTGGATATTGCCAACCCACTTCACCCCTATGGCTTCCAAGATGTTCTATTACTGGTTACAGTTCAATAAATAATACAAAATGGAAGAGGACACATGTTCAGACAGAGGGGGATAGAAAACCAGGACACTAACTGTACATAAAGGCCACACATGGACAGAAGGGATGAATGCTACAGTGGAGAAAATGGCCATCACATTGAAACATAACACCGTAAAGGTGTTTTGGTTTTCAAATACATGTCTGAAGTACAGTACAATTTTTGGATACAAACATAGTGGCCAAATGTTTTACTATACTTAGAGCACTGTGAAAAAATCAAGATTACAGTAATATGTAAATTGTAATAGTGAACATCTATTAATTGAAGTTTTCTGAGTAATAATTAATAAAAATAACAAAAAAATGTATTTTTCAAAATATATATATAATGACTTATACTTTTCTCGGTTTAACCCAATAATATTTTTTGGGTAAAGTTAATTTTTTGCAAACAAAACATAAAGTTTATAAAATGTTCATAATACACTTAATAATGCTTTCTTAATAATCGTTGGAGAAACGATAATCGATGTACTGCAAAGTTTAAACGACGGATTAAAGTTTAATACTGTGTAGATATGTAAAAATTATAATGTGATTTAAAAGTTGCACGGATCAAACGTATTACAGTGTTTAATACTGTGAAGGTAGGTAAAACATGATATTATGATTTAAAACTTGAACGATAATTTTGGCGGGTTAATAATGTGTAAATTATATATCTAACGATATCATGAAACCCTGCGAAAAGAAACTTATTACAACGTTTAATATTAGGTACTTATGTAAACATTGTAATTGATTTAAATCTTGCACGGCTAAAACGTATTACAGTGTTTAATACTGTGAAAGTAGGTAAAACATTATATTATGATTTAAAACTTGTACGGCTATTTTGCCGGTTAATAATGTTTAAATGAATGATGATTTAAAAGTGACATTTAATTATTTGTTTACGTAAGATTTCCATACGTTAATATGAGATTTGTAAAAAATATGTATGAAACAGTTATATAAATTTAATATTTAAATTGAGATTTACAATTTCATATAGTTTAATTTCAATATTCGTGTTAAAAAAATTAAATCTACATTTAACCTTTAAAAAAATTTTAAACGTTAATGTACGCGGGCGCCCTTTTTTCCTCTTGGGCGCCCGTCAAACGATAATTAACATGGAAGTCTATGGCGGCGCCCTTTTTGTCCACTTGCCTCAGGCGCCCGATTTTACTGTTACCGTTTTTGACACCCACATCCCACTATATCCCTTTCTAATAGAATTCCATCAAGAAAAGCCCATTGTAATTTTAAATGTATTTTCTCTATTAAAGATGGAAATGGGTTGTATTTTATTCTCTCATAAGTTACCTGATCATTCAGGAGTCTCCTTACCTCCTTTTCATAATTGGCCCTGGTCATTATGACCACATTACTTCCCTTATCACTACGTTTTATTACAATGTTTGGATTTTCCTGAAGTTCCTTTAGAGCTCTCCTCTCTGATCTAGATAGATTGTCCCTGCCTTTATTTTTCCACCCACCTCACTGCATCTAACTACCTTTGGGTTGAGTGAACTCATCTGACTGCATCTAACTACCTTTGTGTTGAGTGAACTCACCTCATTGCATCTAACTACCTTTGTGTTCAGCGAACCCACCTCACTGCATATAACTACCTTTGTGTTTAGTAAACCCACCTCACTGCATCTAACTACCTTTGGGTTGAGTGAACTCACCTCACTGCATATAACTACCTTTGTGTTCAGTGAACCCACCTCACTGCATTTAACTGCCTTTGGGTTTAGTGACCTCACCTCACTGCATATAACTACCTTTGTGTTGAGTGAACTCACCTCATTTCATCTAACTAGCTTTGTGTTCAGTGAACCCACCTCACTGCATCTACCTACCTTTGTATTGAGTGAACCCACCTGACTGCATATAACTACCTTTGGGTTGAGTGAATTTACCTCACTGCATCTAACCAGAGCCAGCCCGCCCATGAGGCGGGGTGAAACTTTTGCCTCAGGCGGCAATTCTGGGGGGCGTGGGGGGTCGCCCGAGCTGGAGGGGATAGCGGGCAAGAAGGGGGTATTAGGCCTAGCGGTGGGGAGGGGGTTCGGACCCCCCCCTCACCTGGGTCCCCGTCCTCCGCTCCCCTCCAGCTTTGAAGAGATAAGTTGCCGCCGCTATTGAAAGAGGCACGGGCGGGGATCACTCAACTTTTCCGTGTTCCAGCGTGCGCTCCACTGACGTCACTTCCTTCTACGCCACCCACTGTATTGTAAGTGGACAGCGCTACAGGAAGTGACGTCAGTGGAGCGCATGTTGGAACGCGGAAAAGGTAAGCGATCCCCGCCCGTGCCTCTTGCAATAGCTGCAGCAACTTAATTTTTTAAAGCTGGAGGGGAGCGGAGGACAGGGGACCAAGGTGAGGGAGGGGGGGTCCGACCCCCCTCCCCGCCACTAGGCCAATACCCCCCTCCTGCCCACTATCCCCTCCAGCTCGGCGGCCCCTTTCACCCACGGCATAGGGGGGTGGGGGGGGTGGGCAGCGAATTTTTCAAAGTTTGCCTCAGGCGGCAAAGAGTCTAGGGCCAGGCCTGCATCTAACTACCTTTTGTGTTTAGTGAACCCACCTCACTGAATATAACTACCTTTGTGTTAGGTGAACTCACCTGACTGCATCTAACTACCTTTTGTGTTCAGTGAACCCACCTCACTGCATATAACTACCTTTGTGTTGAGTGAACTCACCTGACTGCATCTAACTACCTTTTGTGTTCAGTGAACCCACCTCACTGCATGTAACTACCTTTGTGTTGAGTGAACTCACCTCACTGCATATAACTACCTTTGTGTTCAGTGAACCCACCTCACTGCATATAACTACCTTTGTGTTGAATGAACTCACCTCACTGCATATAACTACCTTTGTGTTGAGTGAACCCACCTCACTGCATATAACTACCTTTGTGTTGAGTGAACTCACCTCACTGCATCTAACTTCCTTTGTGTTCAGTGAACCCACCTCACTGCATCTACCTACCTTTGTGTTGAGTGAACCCACCTCACTGCATTTAACTACCTTTGTGTTCAGTGAACCCACCTCACTGCATTTAACTGCCTTGTGTTTAGTGACCTCACCTCACTGCATATAACTACCTTTGTGTTGAGTGAACCCACCTGACTGCATCTTACTACCTTTTGTGTTGAGTGAACCCACCTCACTGCATATAACTACCTTTGGGTTGAGTGAACTCACCTCACTGCATATAACTACCTTTGTGTTGAGTGAACTCACCTGACTGCATCTAACTACCTTTTGTGTTCAGTGAACCCACCTCTCTGCGTATAACTACCTTTGTGTTGAGTGAACGCACCTAGCTGCATATAACTACCTTTGTGTTCAGTGAACCTACCTCACTGCATATAACTACCTTTGGGTTGAGTGAACTCACCTGACTGCATCTAACTACCTTTTGTGTTCAGCGAACCCACCTCACTGCATATAACTACCTTTGTGTTCAGTGAACCCACCTCACTGCATCTAACTACCTTTGGGTTGAGTGAACTCACCTCACTGCATATAACAACCTTTGTGTTGAGTGAATTCACCTCACTGCCTATAACTACCTTTGTGTTCAGTGAACCCACCTCACTGCATATAACTACCTTTGTGTTGAGTGAACCCACCTCACTGCATCTACCTACCTTTGTGTTGAGTGAACCCACCTGACTGCATCTTACTACCTTTTGTGTTGAGTGAACCCACCTCACTGCATATAACTACCTTTGGGTTGAGTGAACTCACCTCACTGCATATAACTACCTTTGTGTTGAGTGAACTCACCTGACTGCATCTAACTACGTTTTGTGTTCAGTGAACCCACCTCTCTGCGTATAACTACCTTTGTGTTGAGTGAACTCACCTAACTGCATATAACTACCTTTGTGTTCAGTGAACCCACCTCACTGCATATAACTACCTTTGTGTTGAATGAACTCACCTCACTGCCTCTAACTACCTTTGTGTTGAGTGAACCCACCGTACTGCATCTAACTACCTTTGTGTTGAGTGAACTCACCTCACTGCATCTAACTTCCTTTGTGTTTAGTGAACCCACCTCACTGCATCTACCTACCTTTGTGTTGAGTGAACCCACCTCACTGCATTTAACTACCTTTGTGTTCAGTGAACCCACCTCACTGCATTTAACTGCCTTGTGTTTAGTGACCTCACCTCACTGCATATAACTACCTTTGTGTTGAGTGAACCCACCTGACTGCATCTTACTACCTTTTGTGTTGAGTGAACCCACCTCACTGCATATAACTACCTTTGGGTTGAGTGAACTCACCTCACTGCATATAACTACCTTTGTGTTGAGTGAACTCACCTGACTGCATCTAACTACCTTTTGTGTTCAGTGAACCCACCTCTCTGCGTATAACTACCTTTGTGTTGAGTGAACGCACCTAACTGCATATAACTACCTTTGTGTTCAGTGAACCTACCTCACTGCATATAACTACCTTTGGGTTGAGTGAACTCACCTCACTGCATATAACTACCTTTGGGTTGAGTGAACTCACCTGACTGCATCTAACTACCTTTTGTGTTCAGCGAACCCACCTCACTGCATATAACTACCTTTGTGTTCAGTGAACCTACCTCACTGCATATAACTACCTTTGGGTTGAGTGAACTCACCTGACTGCATCTAACTACCTTTTGTGTTCAGCGAACCCACCTCACTGCATATAACTACCTTTGTGTTCAGTGAACCCACCTCACTGCATCTAACTACCTTTGTGTTCAGTGAACCCACCTCACTGCATATAACTACCTTTGTGTTGAGTGAACTCACCTCATTGCATCTAACTACCTTTGTGTTCAGTGAACCCACCTCACTGCATCTACCTACCTTTGTGTTGAGTGAACCCACCTGACTGCATATAACTACCTTTGTGTTCAGTGAACCCAACCTCACTGCATATACCTAGCATCCCCCCGAGATGGACAAAATGGACAAACCAGGTAGAGGAAGAGGTAGTGGCAGACCCAGAGGAAGGCCACCTGGCACCGGCAGGTCTGTGCGAGGTGGTGTTGCTGTGATTTCGTGTGGACCTGGCGCAAAGTACAGTGCTCAGAAGAAGGCACGTGCCATCACTTCCCTAAATTGTGAGGACGTGGTTGAGTATTTAACACAGAACAGCTCATCTCCCGCAGCCACCGGTGCTACAACAAGCACCACATCCGCTGCATTTGACACTTCGCAGGAGTTATTTGGTATGGAAATCACTGATTCACAGCCAATAATGCTACAACAAGATGAAGGCACTAAGCAAGTTACAACACCTCATACGTCTGAGTTAGGTGGCGATAGTATGGACGTAACGTGTGAGGAGGGGGATGATGAAGCACCTGATGTTGGTGCAGTTGTGGAGGTGTCTGAGGAAAGGGAGGCTGGGAAGGATTATTATGATGATGATTATACGGATGCCACGTATGTTCCCAATAGGGGAGATGACCAGGGGGACAGTTCAGAGGGGGAGCCAGAGAGGAGTAGGAGGAGACGAGTCCATGAAAGAAGCAGAGGGAGCTTATCCTCAGAAACAGCTGGGGGCAGTGTCCGGCGCCATGTATCGCCAGCTATGGACAGCCAGCCAACATGCCCTTCAAGGTCAGCTGCTGATGCCACCATAGTGCCATCACCCCAGGGGGGCTCAGCGGTTTGGAAATGTTTTAACATGTGTGTACCTCAGATCGGAGCAAAGCCATCTGTTCTCTCTGCCTCCAAAAATAAGCCGTGGAAAGGCCAACACTCACGTAGGGACAAGTGCCTTACGAAGGCACCTGGAGAAAAGGCACAAACAGCAATGGGAAGAACACCTGAGGAAAAGCAGCACCCAAAAGACAAGCCACCCTCCTTCTCCTCTTCCTCCTTCAGGTGCAAAAGAGACCTGTCTCCACTCTGCAAGTTTCAGAGTTGCTCTGCTGGTGAAGAATTTGCATCCACTTGTCATGCAAATTGCTTAGCTGCTTCCTTTGATGGCTTGCAGTATAAAAGCCATTTCCTCCCAGAATTCCCTGCTGGTCATGATGGTTTGTTTCTGCCAACTTGCCTGCAGTCTCAGCCCTCTGCTCATTGTTTGCTATTATTGCTAGCTTAGAGTAGATACCCTTTGGGAGTGCTCCTTGCATTCCTATTCAGTGCAGTCAGGATTGTGTATATTTGTACTGCCTATTCTGTCGAGTCTTGTTCTTGCTATTGCGGTGTCGCCAGCGGTTGGCGGTAGCGAATCGTTCTGTCTTTCCGCTTTCCGTTGCAATTGTTCTGTCGCCGGCAGCGGCTGACAGAAAATCGCTCTGTCTGTTTGGATCGCACTCGCTCTTGCGGAAGAGCAGTGGATCCTTTTCAGTCCTGTTCCTGTGTGCGGATCGCACTTGCTCTTGCGTAGTGTTGGGCGAACACCTAGATGTTCGGGTTCGCGAACGTTCGCCGAACATCGCCGCGATGTTCAGGTGTTCGCGCCGAACTCCGAACATAATGGAAGTCAATGGGGACCCGAACTTTCGTGCTTTGTAAAGCTTCCTTACATGCTACATACCCCAAATTTGCAGGGTATGTGCACCTTGGGAGTGGGTACAAGAGGAAAAAAAATATTTGAAAAAGAGCTTATAGTTTTTGAGAAAATTGATTGTAAAGTTTCAAAGGAAAAACTGTCTTTTAAATGTGGAAAATGTCATGTTTCTTTGCACAGGTAACATGCTTTTTGTCGCCATGCAGTCATAAATGTAATACAGAGAAGAGGTTCCAGGAAAAGGGACCGGTAACGCTAACCCAGCACAAGCAGCAGAACACGTGATGGAACAGGAGGAGGTGCAGGAGGAGAAGGCCACGCTTTTTGAGACACAGTATCCCAGGCCTTGCATGAGGACAAATAGCGTGCGGATATAGCAATGCTTTTTGCCGCCATGCAGTCATAAATGTAATAAAGATGAGAGGTTCAATAAACAGGGACCAGAAACGCTAACCCAGCAGCAGCAGCAGCAGCACACGTGATGGAACAGGAGGAGGCGCAGGAGGAGAAGGCCACGCTTTTTGAGACACAGCATCCCAGGCCTTGCATGAGGACAAATAGCGTGCGGATATAGCAATGCTTTTTGCCGCCATGCAGTCATAAATGTAATAAAGATGAGAGGTTCAATAAACAGGGACCGGAAACGCTAACCCAGCAGCAGCAGCAGCAGCAGCACACGTGATGGAACAGGAGGAGGCGCAGGAGGAGAAGGCCACACTTTTTGAGACACAACAACCCAGGCCTTGCATGAGGACAAAAAGCGTGCGGATATAGCAGCAATGCTTTTTGCCGCCATGCAGTCATAAATGTAATACAGATAAGAGGTTCAATAAACAGGGACCGGAAACGCTAACCCATCACAGATGGTCATTGTTCATGTTACTTGGTTGGGGTCCAGGAGTGTTGCGTAGTCGTTTCCAATCCAGGATTGATTCATTTTAATTTGAGTCAGACGGTCTGCATTTTCTGTGGAGAGGCGGATACGCCGATCTGTGACGATGCCTCCGGCAGCACTGAAACAGCGTTCCGACATAACGCTGGCTGCCGGGCAAGCCAGCACCTCTATTGCGTACATTGCCAGTTCGTGCCAGGTGTCTAGCTTCGATACCCAATAGTTGAAGGGTGCAGATGGATTGTTCAACACAGCTACGCCATCTGACATGTAGTCCTTGACCATCTTCTCCAGGCGATCGGTGTTGGAGGTGGATCTGCACGCTTGCTGTTCTGTGGGCTGCTGCTGCATGGGTGTCATAAAATGTTCCCACTCCAAGGACACTGCCGATACCATTCCCTTTTGGGCACTAGCTGCGGCTTGTGTTGTTTTCTGCCCTCCTGGTCGTCCTGGGTTTGCGGAAGTCAGTCTGTCGGCGTACAACTGGCTAGAGGAGGGGGAGGATGTCAATCTCCTCTCTAAAGTCTCCACAAGGGCCTGCTGGTATTCTTCCATTTTGACCTGTCTGACTCTTTCTTCAAGCAGTTTTGGAACATTGTGTTTGTACCGTGGATCCAGAAGGGTATAAACCCAGTAATTGGTGTTGTCCAGAATGCGCACAATGCGTGGGTCGCGTTCAATGCAGTCTAGCATGAATTGAGCCATGTGTGCCAGAGTCCTGCCAGAATCCTCATCATCCTCTTGTGAGCATTGTGATAGTTGTTGTGATGCATCATAGTCGTCACCTTCTTCCTGGTCTGCTTCTGCTGACCATTCGCGCTGAATTGTGGAAGTCCAACGTGCACCGCTCTGGCCCTCGTCAGTGGTGGCAGGAAATTCCTGCTCCAACTCCAGCTGTTCCTCCTCCTCTTCTTCGTCATAGCTGCTGGGGCCAGCGTTTCCTGATGCGGATGGCCTGATGTTGGTACCATTACGCTGATCGTTTTCTCCTTCAGATTCCCCCAGTTGCATCATGACAGCTGTTTCCTTGATTTTCAACATTGACCTCTTCAGTAAACACAGCAGTGGTATGGTAATGCTGACTGAAGAGTTGTCACTGCTCACAAGCAACGTGGATTGCTCAAAATTTTGGAGGACTTGGCAGAGGTCCAACATGTTGGCCCAATCGGATCCACAGAAGCTTGGCAGCTGTCCGGATGCGCCTCGGTACTGCGCCGTCATGTACTGGACCTACTACTATTCCCAGCAGACACAAAGTGGCAGTAAACACAATGCTATATAGTGTGGCTGAGCGAGGTACACAGAGTGGCAGTAAACACAATGCTATATAGTGTGGCTGAGCGAGCGGTGTACTACTATTCCCAGCAGACACAAAGTGGCAGTAAACACAATGCTATATACTGTGGCTGAGCGAGGTACACAGAGTGGCAGTAAACAGAATGCTATATAGTGTGGCTGAGCGAGGTACACAGAGTGGCAGTAAACACAATGCTATATAGTGTGGCTGAGCGAGGTACACAGAGTGGCAGTAAACACAATGCTATATAGTGTGGCTGAGCGAGCGGTGTACTACTATTCCCAGCAGACACAGAGTGGCAGTAAACAGAATGCTATATAGTGTGGCTGAGCGAGGTACACAGAGTGGCAGTAAACAGAATGCTATATAGTGTGGCTGAGCGAGCAGTGTACTACTATTCCCAGCAGACACAGAGTGGCAGTAAACAGAATGCTATATAGTGTGGCTGAGCGAGGTACACAGAGTGGCAGTAAACACAATGCTATATAGTGTGGCTGAGCGAGGTACACAGAGTGGCAGTAAACACAATGCTATATAGTGTGGCTGAGCGAGCGGTGTACTACTATTCCCAGCAGACACAGAGTGGCAGTAAACAGAATGCTATATAGTGTGGCTGAGCGAGGTACACAGAGTGGCAGTAAACAGAATGCTATATAGTGTGGCTGAGCGAGCAGTGTACTACTATTCCCACCAGACACAGAGTGGCAGTAAACAGAATGCTATATAGTGTGGCTGAGCGAGGTACACAGAGTGGCAGTAAACAGAATGCTATATAGTGTGGCTGAGCGAACGGTGTACTACTATTCCCAGCAGACACAGAACAGTAAACAGAATGCTATATAGTGTGGCTGAGCGAGCGGTGTACTACTATTCCCAGCAGCGACACAATGACTGGGGGGACCCTGGCTAGCATGGCTGGAGCGCAAACTACCCTGCCTGCCTACCCAAAGCTAAACCCACAGACAAATGACGTGGTTCGGGTATTTATTTACCCGAACCGCGTGACAGTTCGGCCAATCAGAGCGCGTTCGGGTCCGAACCACGTGACCCGTTCGGCCAATCACAGCGCTAGCCGAACGTTCGGGGAACGTTCGGCCATGCGCTCTTAGTTCGGCCATGTGGCCGAACAGTTTGGCCAAACACCATCAGGTGTTCGGCCGAACTCGAACATCACCCGAACAGGGTGATGTTCTGCAGAACCCGAACAGTGGCGAACACTGTTCGCCCAACACTACTCTTGCGGAAGAGCAGTGGATTCTATCTGTCTTGTTCCTGTTGTCTGTTTGTCCAGAATAAACGCTTGTAGTTGTCTGAGGTAAGGCAACCGATTAGCAAGCGTTTCTGTTATTTGTTTGTCTGTGTTTATGGGTTCAATTGTTAGTTAAGGTTGGCGTGTTTTGTCTCTGCTGCGCTTCTCGTGTGGAGACCGCGCCATTAGCGTGCTTTGTCGCTGTTGCGCTTTTCGTACGGCAACCGCGCTTAGCGAGTGCGTTTGTTATTTTCCTTGGCGTTCTGATCATTATTGTTTACTGTGTCTTTCTTACTACACTTAAGCTCTGTCTTTGCTCGGTCTTGTGTCACTGTTAGCAGTCGCCAATCTTGCGATTGCTTTCCCACTTTGGTTTTCGCTGTTGTGTGTTCTCCGTCGCCAGGTGGCGACTAGATTGGTGGACATATATACATTCTGTCTGTGTGTTCACTCTCTTTAACTAGGGGCTATCTTGCCCTGTATTGCTTCTCCTCGTACAATTCCTATCTCGCATCTGTGGTAGTGCAGAGGGTTATTCCTCTGCACTCCACAGCTCCATCTGCCAGTGGGAATTCCCCTCTACAGGTGCATTGCACCGCAGCTGGGTTCTGTTATTCAGACATTTGTGGAGGATTTCTGCAGTGTCGGCGCACATCTTGTGCGCTGACCACGGAGATATTCCGCATTCGTTACAGCCAGGAAGTTGTGTGGGTCTTACACGGCCATGGACTTTGCGGACATTCAGCGGAGAAACAAGTTGTCGGTGAGACGCCTCACTGAGCCCGACTCGCTGGAATTCCACCCTGCTCATGTTCTCTCTCCTGCTAGACCAGGAGAAAGCCATCACCCAGTACCTGTACAATTACAGTAGAAGGACACAATCTGGGAAGATGGGGATGTTTTGGCCACCGAACTGAACACTGATGTGAAATGCATGCAGGACCATGCAGCCGTTTGAGGAGATTACCAACCTGGTGAGTCGCGCTGAAGGCACCATCAGCGACTTGATCCCCTACGCTTACTTCCTGGAGTGTGCCGTGCATAGAGTGGTGGATGAAGCTGTGGAGGAGCGCGAACAGGAACAGTTACGGCAGGAGGAGTCGTGGGAGCGATTTTCATCCGAACTAGATGTTTCCTCGACACCTGCGGCAGCACAGAGGGGGAGGAGGAGGAAGAAGAGGAGTCGTGTGGGGAAGGAGAGGAGTCAGACTCGGATGAGGATGGTGTTTCTGTGGAGGAGGAAGAGGCGGCGGCAGAAGAACAACCGCAGCAGCCGTCAGAGGGGGCTTGTGCTGCTCCACGTTCCCATGGTATTGTTCATGGCTGGAGGGAGGAAGAGGAGTTGCGTTACGTCACTCAGGAAGAGCAAGAGGAGCTGTAGAGTACGTCTGGATCCGACTTTGTGCAGATGGCCTCTTTCATGTTGTCCAGCCTGTTGAGGGACCCCTGTATCAACTCAAGGGGAATGACCTGTACTGGGTGGCCATGCTACTAGACCCTCGGTACAGGCACAAAGTGGCAGACCTGTTACCAACTCAACACAAGGTGGAAAGGATGCAGCACTTGCAGAACAAGCTGGCAATGATGCTTTACAATGCGTTTAAGGGTGATGTGACAGTACAACGCAATAAAGGTACCACTGGCAGTAATCCTCCTCCTCCCAAGTCCACGCAGGCAAGGACAGGATGCTCCAGCGATCACGGGGTGATGTCGGACATGCGGACATTCTTTAGTCCAACGCCTCGCCGTAGCCCTTCCGAATCCATCCTCCACCAACGCCTGGACCGGCAGGTAGCCGACTACCTGGCCTTAACTGTGGATGTAGACACTGTGAGCAGCGGCAATGAACCCTTGGTCTACTGGGTGCGCAGGCTTGACCTGTGGCCAGACCTGTCCCAATTTGCCATCCAACTTCTCTCTTGCCCTGCCGCAAGCGTCCTGTCATAAAGGACCTTCAGTGCAGCTGGAGGCATTGTCACTGAGAAGAGAAGTCGCTTAAGTCACAACAGTGTTCAGTACCTCACCTTTATCAAAATGAATGAGGCATGTATCTCGGAGGGCTACTGCCCGACTGAAGACTAAGTCAGTCCCCACACACAGCATCTCTGCCTGCAGGCCGCTTGACTGCCTTCTCCGCCACCACCAACAGGGTCCAGGACTCTAGGCGGATTCCTGAATTTTTATGGCCTCTGCTAGCAGCGGCCGCTATACTAATTTTTCAGGTGTACATGCCTGCCTAATTTTTCTGGCTGCACTGCGGGCGGCTGCAACAAAAAAACAAAAGGCATGTACATGTGCCCATCCCCCTTCGTGATCATTACCTTGCCGTGATGAAGGGGCTTGCGTATCACAATGAAGCAATGACCGCCGGCTATATGACTGTCTCGGGTGGGGGTGGCACACCAAAGATAATAAGGTCGTTGTTTCATTGTGGTCAGACCAAATTTGATCAGCTGGACAGTCACTGTTCTGTCATTTAGCTACATCAGCCGGGTGACAATATGGGCTGTAAAGCCACCATCACCTGGACTCTCATCATGGTGCGCACCAGTCCAGCATGGCCGTCACTACACAAACGGCTGTTTGCAGTCACTGCATACCTTTTACTGCATCTGTGACTGCACATTGAATTATACCTGGCAGTCAGTGCATACCTTGCGCTTGAATGGAAGGCAGACTTGCCCTCCATAACTGATTCTCGTGAAAGGCAAGTGGTGTCATCTTTGTCCGCCTTAACAGATTCTCGTTAAAGGATTTAAAGTGAATTCATTTCAAAAACAGCAGGCCTTCCCGAGTCCCGTATTGTTATTTTTGGTCACTACCTCGGGGCGGACTTGCCATGCCTGCTGCCTTCCTTACCTGGATGTGTGGTGGTAGCCGTTTTTTAGGCTCCAACTCCGGAACGGAATAGAAACCGGATTCCCCGGCCATTACCCGTGGTCAGTCACCATGGTACTGAGAAACTAGTACCATCGAAAGTTTCACACACTTGAAGGAATGGCAGACTTGCCCTCCATAAAACATTCTTGGCAAATGCTTTTGAGTTGGTTTGTCTTCCACTGGGTCAAGGGTCCATATGCCTGGTCTGCAAAGCACGGTCAGGGCAGGTACAGCATGGGTCTCAGCAGCCTCCCACTTCGGACCGGAATCGAACCTTGATTCCCCGGCCATTACCCATGGTGACAATGGCAGACTTGCCCTCCATAACTGATTCTCGTGAAAGGAAAGTGGTGTCTTTGTCCGCCATAACAGATTCTCGTTAAAGGATTTAAAGTGAATTAATTTCAAAAACAGCAGGTCCTCCCTAGTCCCGTATTGTTATTTTTGGTCACTACCTCTGGGCGGGCATGCCATGCCTGCTGCCTTCCTTACCTGGATGTGTGGTGGTAGCCATTTTTTAGGCTACAACTCCAGACCGGAATCACACCAGGAAGGGTTCCCCCGCCATTACCCTTGGTCACAATGGCAGACTTGCCCTCCATAATAGATTCTCGTTGCAGGTACTGAACAGCAAGTGTTATGTAAAAAATATAGATGTAAGCTTTAACAATGGTAGAAAAAGAACAATCGAAAGTTGATAAGGCAGACAGAGATTACCTAACCAGACATCACTGAGTGAGGAAGAGCAATCTCGCCATGGTGCGCACTGCGCAGCAGTCCACCACGGCCGTCACAACACAGACAGCTGTTTGCGGTGCATTACACAGTGAGTTTGGTGTGTCAGTGTGAAGCAGTGCACTAATTACACTCCCTGATTGATGTATACACATGCAAGATGTTTGAAAGCACTTTAGGCCTGCAATTTAGCATTCAATGTGATTTCTGCCCTTAAAACGCTGCTTTGCGTCAAAACCAGATTTTTCCCTGGGACTTTTGGTATGTATCCCACTCCGCCACCTGGGGGTCCAGGTGTTAGACCCCTTGAAACATGTTTTCCATCACTTTTCTGGCCAGCATAAGTGTTTCTAGTTTTCCAAGTTCGCCTCCCCATTGAAGTCTATTGCGGTTCGTGAACTTTTCCGTGAACGGAACCTTCCGCGGAAGAAAATCGGAGGTTCGGCTCATCTCTATTCCTGAACATACACAATTGTACTTACTCCTCCGAAACCGTTACCTTGGGTTCTAGAGTATCCTGTATTTATAACCCATATGCTTGAATCAGGCACAGATAGACAGATCTGGCACCGATCCCTGCATACAGCTAAGGGTTAACTAACAGTGTTCGCAGTGTGCTAATATATTTACAGTCTGTGCTGACTCACATGTGGTGGCAAGCATTTGAATTGTGCGTGTGTGGGGTCTATTTGAAAAGGGCACCTGGAAAAAAGGGCGCCTGGTGGAGCCCATATATGCCAAATTCGGCTACAAAAAAGGCGCCTGGTGTAGCCCATATACCAACTTCGGCTACAAAGAGCGCCTGGTGTAGCCCATATACCAACTTTGGATACAAAGGGCGCCTGGTGTAGCCCATATAACAACTTCGGCTACAAAGGGCACCTGGTGTAGCCCATATGTTCCAAATTCGGCTACAAAGGGCGTCTGGTGTAGCCCATATATGTCAAATTCGGCTACAAAGGGCGCCTGGTGTAGCCCATATATGCCAAATTCGGCTACAAAGGGTGCGTGTTGTAGCCCATTTATGCCAACTTCGGCTAAAGTGGGCGCCTGGTGTAGCCCACGTATGTCAAATTCGGCTACAAAGGGCACCTGTTGTAGCCCATATATGCCATATAGTTTTAGTTTATAAAAAGTATGCTGTTATAGGCTCTAGATATAGCTGAGAAAAGTGATTACTATGACCTAACTTCTCCCTACTCTCACACAGAACCCTCCCCTGATGGTGCCTAACCCTAACCCCCCTGGTGGTGCGTAACCCTAACCCCTCCCTGGTGGTGCCTAACCCTAATCCCTCCCTGGTGGTGCCTAACCCTAAGACAGCCCCTGGTGATTACTATGACCTAACTTCTCCCTACTCCCACACAGAACTCTCCCCTAACCCTAACCCCCCTGGTGGTGCCTAACCCTAAGGCCCCCCTGGTGGTGCCTAACCCTAACACTCCCCTGGTGGTGCCTAACCCTAAGACCCCCCAGGTGGTGCCACAAAGGTAGTTCACTTTGTTCACAAAGTTGTGTTCACTGAACACAAAGGTAGTTATATGCAGTGAGGTGAGTTCACTCAACACAAAGGGAGTTATACGCAGAGAGGTGGGATCACTGAACACAAAAGGTAGTTAGATGCAGTGAGGTGAGTTCACTCAACACAAAGGTAGTTATATGCAGTGAGGTGAGTTCATTCAACCCAAAGGTATTTATATGCAGTGAGGTGGGTTCACTGAACACAAAGGTAGTTAGATGCAGTCAGGTGGGTTCACTCAACACAAAGGTAGTTATATGCAGTGAGGTGAGGTCACTTAACCCAAAGGCAGTTAAATGCAGTGAGGTGGGTTCACTGAACACAAAGGTAGTTAAATGCAGTGAGGTGGGTTCACTCAACACAAAAGTTAGTTAGATGCAGTCAGGTGGGTTCACTCAACACAAAGGTAGTTATATGCAGTGAGGTGAGGTCACTAAACCCAAAGGCAGTTAAATGCAGTGAGGTGGGTTCACTGAACACAAAAGTAGTTAAATGCAGTGAGGTGGGTTCACTCAACACAAAGGTAGTTAGATGCAGTAAGGTGGGTTCACTCAACACAAAGGTAGTTAGAGGCAGTGAGGTGAGTTCACTCAACACAAAGGTAGTTATATGCAGTGAGGTAGGTTCACTGAACACAAAGGTAGTTAGATGCAGTGAGGTGGGTTCACTCAACACAAAAGGTAGTTAGATGCAGTCAGGTGGGTTCACTCAACACAAAGGTAGTTATATGCAGTGAGGTGAGGTCACTAAACCCAAAGGCAGTTAAATGCAGTGAGGTGGGTTCACTGAACACAAAGGTAGTTAAATGCAGTGAGGTGGGTTCACTCAACACAAAGGTAGGTAGATGCAGTGAGGTCAGTTAACTGAACACAAAGGAATTTAGATGCAGTGAGGTGAGTTCACTCAACACAAAGGTAGTTAGATGCAGTAAGGTGGGTTCACTCAACACAAAGGTAGTTAGAGGCAGTGAGGTGAGTTCACTCAACACAAAGGTAGTTGTATGCAGTGAGGTAGGTTCACTGAACACAAAGGTAGTTAAATGCAGTGAGGTGGGTTCACTCAACACAAAAGGTAGTTAGATGCAGTCAGGTGGGTTCACTCAACACAAAGGTAGTTATATGCAGTGAGGTGAGGTCACTAAACCCAAAGGCAGTTAAATGCAGTGAGGTGGGTTCACTGAACACAAAGGTAGTTAAATGCAGTGAGGTGGGTTCACTCAACACAAAGGTAGGTAGATGCAGTGAGGTGGGTTAACTGAACACAAAGGAAGTTAGATGCAGTGAGGTGAGTTCACTTAACACAAAGGTAGTTAGATGCAGTAAGGTGGGTTCACTCAACACAAAGGTAGTTAGAGGCAGTGAGGTGAGTTCACTCAACACAAAGGTAGTTATATGCAGTGAGGTAGGTTCACTGAACACAAAGGTAGTTAGATGCAGTGAGGTGGGTTCACTCAACCCAAAGGTAGTTATATGCAGTGAGGTGGGTTCACTGAACACAAAAGGTAGTTATATGCAGTGAGGTGAGTTCATTCAACACAAAGATAGGTATATGCAGTGTTGTGGGTTCACTGAACACAAAGGTAGTTATATGCAGTGAGGTGAGTTCACTCAACACAAAGGTAGTTATATGCAGTGTGGTGGGTTCACTGAACACAAAAGGTAGTTAGATGCAGTCAGGTGAGTTCACTCAACCCAAAGGTAGTTATATGCAGTGAGGTGGGTTCACTGAACACAAAGGTAGTTATATGCAGTGAGGTGAGTTCACTCAACACAAAGGTAGTTATATGCAGTGAGGTGGGTTCACTGAACACAAAGGTAGTTATATGCAGTGAGGTGGGTTTACTGAACACAAAACTTCGCAGAGGTCCAACATGGTGGTCCATTCAGATCCACAGAAGATTGTCAGCTGACTGGATAAGCCTCGGTACTGCTCAATCACGTACTGGACTACTGCACTCTTCTACTCGCAAAGGCGTGCTAGCATGTGCAGCGTAGAATTCCACCGCGTGGGGACATCAGGCACCAAGCGATGGTTGGGTAGACTGAATCGCTGCTGCAACTTGGTGAGTGCGCCCGAACTGGTACTGGACTTTCGGAAATGTTTTGCCACTCGCCGCACCTTCAGCAGAAGATCCGCCACGCCTGGGTATGTCCTCAGGAACCGCTGAACAACTAGGTTCAGAATGTGGGCCAGGCAAGGGATGTGTCTCAGCTTTGCCAACTTTAACGCGCAAATGAGATTGTTCCCATTATCACACACAACCATGCCTGGTTTCAGGTCCAGCGGTGCCAGCCACAACTGGGTCTCTTCCTTGATTCCATTCCAAATTTCTGCACCTGTGTGCTGCTTATCTCCAAGGCAGATCAGCTTCAATGCTGAGCTGACACATGGCAACAGCTGTGCTGCACCGCTTCCACGCTCCTGTTACTGGGTTAGCGATGCCGGATGAGGTAGAGCTTGGAGAGTGTGACGATCGGTGTAACACAGAGAGGATCTGATTACCGGTGATCTGCAGTATCACCGAGAATGCAGAATATACCCGATTATTGATGATCTGCAGTATCACCAATAATCAGATATATCTTCTAACCTCTGGACACCCGAGAGATGAGAGTGTTTGGTGCAACAGTAATACTTTGAGGAACGCACCCGGAAGATGGGTGCTAGAGCTACTGCTATGGATCAGATTCCTTCCACAGGTCTGATGCTCCCCAAGGGGCGGAGCCAGGCTGAGACAGTGGGAAGGACAGAACGTGAGTGACACCAAGGGTAGTGTCACTAACAGATCTGTGAACTATCTCTTAACAGCAGAGATAGTTCTCGAGGTCGGACAGGCCAGGTCGTAACCACACGGACAGATACAGTACAGAGTAAGGAGACAGATGCAGAATCCAGGAACTAGCAGAGTTTGGCAACAAGGTATCAGAAAGACAAAGGTACAGAATCCGTGATCAGGAGAATGGTCAGGAATGCAGAAAGTCATAACAGATAATCAACAATGCCTAGACTTGAGTGTGAGCTCCAAGATTCTCACACTCCAGGAACTATGTTTCAATAATTTTTATTGAACAGTTTTTGAAAATTTTTAACAACATCAGACTTAATAAATAAGTCTTATATATCTTACATAACATAATATATTACATATATAATCATATATATTAAACAGAATCTCTTGTTATGGGTGTACAAAGTTAGTATACATACAAGCCTGGTTAAGCTATGTTTCTACAGCTCTATTTTGTATGCAGTCCAGAACACCATAGTACAATATTTTCCTCAAATGGACTCAGCTCAACCTGGGAAATGGGGGAATAAAACCACCCTACAGAGATCCCAGGGAGCCGAGCCATTTTTCTATAAATAAAGTGTCTAGCTGTCAATCTTATCCACCCCACTAGATGGTTGACCAGCAACCATCCAGACAGGTTTCTAGGTTAGATTTTAGTATGAATTAGGCAGCAGGACAGGTGAACTAGGCTACAAAAGATAACAACCTTACAAAATCTAGAACATTGTTTTATACTAAACAGTATTCCGTATTATACTTTATTAATAAAGATAGTGAAAACTTAACATAACATATTCTTCATTCTTCTTCTATTATTATTCTCCATAAACTCAGTATTACCAAAAAAGAACCTAAACCTGAGTCATTTGTTAGCATTGTATCAGAGTGAATTAGAACCAAAATAAGATTTCTATTTTTATTTTTCTCGTTATCTCCAAAAATATGAGAGGAAGAGAACAGAAGTCTTGCATCTATTTATCTCCATATCTGCATACCTTATGTTATTAATAATCAAAAATTTCCGTCTCTGGGTAGATTAAAGACCAATATTCTATCTTTCTCATAAAGGGTTCAAGGACCCCTGTATTCATTGCCCATTTCTTTTCTGCCGATAGATTAAAATTGACTCTCTTAATGATTTCCTCAGCACCAGGTACATATTTAGTTTTCCAATTTTCAGCTAGTAGGATTCTTATAGTTACAAAAATATGGTTGTATAGTATACGTTCTTTTGGTGGTAGATCTATAATATCTAGATGTAATAGGGCCATTTTTGGTGGGATGTGGGATAGGCTTACTGGTAGTTTTTTTAATATTAGCTCAATTTCTTTCCACATTTCTTGTAATTTGGGACATTCCCAGTAAATATGTTCCAAGGTGCCTTCATCTCCACATCCCCTCCAACATAAAGGTGAGACATTGGAGTCAAATTTGGAGATTTTACTCGGAGTCAGGTACCATCTCCATAGCATCTTAAGTAAATTCTCATGATGTGATATACAATGAGAAGCCTTTTTCAGAGATCTCATAGATTTTTCCCAATCTTCCCTTTCTATGTCTTCCCTGAAATATTGTTGCCATTTTGTGAGCTGCCATTGAGGTGAGCCTCCCTTATTTGTCAGCAAGGTTCTGTAAAATATTGCAGTGCCTTTCAGATGCTGCTGGTCTGGGGATAAAAGTTTAGCTATGAGTGGGGGAAGTAATATAGGAGTAGGGAAGTGATATTTAAAAAATTTCTGAATTTTTAGATATTTATATTCTTCTGGCCTTGGAATGTCATATTCTTCTACAATATCTTGAAATGCTTTCATCTTTGAGTCTTGGAGTAGTTTATCTACGGTCGTTATTCCTTTCTCTACCCAATTTTCTATGGAAATCTTTTTTATTACATTGTGGATATTACCCAATGGGATAGGTATTTGCTTGGTGGATATAGGATTCTTTGTGCATCTTTGAGTAAAATCCTTCCAAATCTTGACAGTATTAGCTGTAATGGGGTTGGGAATTTTTAATGATGATTTCCACAGAAGTTTGGTTTCCAGTAAACTCTTATAAGGGACAATAGGATGTTGTAATTGTTCTAGTGTTACCCATTGTTTGTTACTTTCGATCCAAATCTCTCTAGATTGCTCTAAAATAGTTGCTCTATAGTATAGACCAATATCTGGTACTCCAAGGCCCAAGTCAGAAGCATGTAAGGTTAGTATGTCATACGAGAATCTGGGTGATTTGTTACATATTACAAATTTGTTGATCAATTTTTGTATAGGGGTAAAAAATTTCTGGGGTACTTTAACAGGAAGGTTTCTAAATAAATATAATAGTCTAGGGAGGATCATCATTTTTACTGCTGCAACTCTCCCTAGCCATGAAAATTCTAATTTTGCTAATAAATCTAATTGGGTTTTAAGCCCATATATCCAGGGTTCATAATTTGTTTTATAAATTTGGCCAATGGTGGGTGTGATGTAGATACCTAAATATTTAAATGCTTTTTCTGTCCATGAATATTGGGATATTTTTTTAAGAGAGTTTATTGAGTTGGTATCTAAATTACAGGGAAGGATCACAGTTTTATTTTTATTTAGTTTGTAATATGAGACCTCTGAAAAAAGGTTGAGCTCTGATTCTAAATTTGTTAATGATATTTTGGGATCCTGAAGATATAGCAATATGTCATCCGCATATAAACCTAACTTCATCTCTTGCTCTCCAATCTTGACTCCTTTTATTAATTTATTGTCTCTAATTTTTTGAGCAAGTGGCTCCAATGTTAAGATAAAAATTGATGGTGATAAGGGGCAGCCTTGTCTTGTACCGTTAGTGATGTTGAATGGATCAGAAAGAGAGCCTGAAGAGATCACTCTAGCTGAAGGCTTGGTATAGAGGGCCATTATGGCTTGGTGTAAGAAACCATCACAACCGAATTTATTTAGTACAGTGGATAAATATGTCCAGTTTACTCTATCAAAGGCCTTCTCTGCGTCCAAAGAGACTAACAGAGAAGGCCTTTTATAACATTCTAGCTCATGTAATATTGCCAAAACTTTTCTAGTAGCATCACTGGTCATTCTATTTTTAACGAATCCTACCTGATCTAAGTGAATTAGTTTCGGGATTAGGGGGTCTATTCTATTGGCTATTATTTTTGCATAAATTTTTAAATCGACATTTAATAAAGAGATGGGCCTGTAGCTACTGGGGTCAGTTAAATCTTTGTCTTCTTTTGGTATTAGTGAAATTACAGCTTCTAATGATTCTTTAGGGAAGGTACCTAATTTAGCTACTTCGTTATATAGATCTGTTAAGGGGGCTTTCAGCAGATTCATATGTTTCATATAATATTCACCTAGGAAACCATCTATACCTGGGGATTTATTTCTTTTGAGGGATTTGATTGCTCTTTCAACCTCATTCATTTGAAAGGGGATATTAATTTGGTTTTTTTCAAACTCATCTAGTGTGGGAAGATCCACACTATCTAAGTACTTTTTAATTTCTATTTGGGTGGGTTGATGTACTTCTGAATCTTGTTTCAGGTTGTATAGAGATTCATAATAAGTTGCCAAAGCATCTACAATTTCTTTTGGGTGATGCACTGTTAAATTTTTCTTTGGATGTTTTATTTTTTGAATTCTATGAGCTATTCTTCGTCCCTTAATCTTCCTTGCCATAATTTTACCGGCCTTATCCCTATCTGAGTACCAATTTTCTTTCATGATACATTGCCACTTATCATATTGGCAGTGTAGCATTTCACTAAGTTCCTTTCTCTTTTCTTCTACTTTAGGTATTAGGGTCACTTCCTTTTTATCGAATATGGCCTTCTCCATAATTTTGATTTCTTTTAAGATATTATTATATTTTTCCTTTCTTTTTCTTTTTTCTATGGAGCCTTGTTGTATAAATACTCCTCTTATAAATGCCTTATGGGCATTCCATATAGTAGCTTTCGATACGTCCTTACTATTGTTTAGCTCAAAGTATTCTTCTATTTTTTGTTTAATTTGTGGGGCTGATTGTTCTGAGTATAAAATATATTTATTCATTTTCCATGTATAAGTAGGGGGTGGGGAGCCTAACACTTGTAATTCAAATACTATAGGGGAATGATCTGACCACGTTCTTGTATTAATATTAATTTTTTTAATTAAAGGGAGTGTGAATTTGTCTGTAAACAAGTAGTCTATTCTATTATAAGATTTGAAAACCGGTGAATAATGAGTGTAGTCAGTCTCTCCTGGATGCAGACATCTCCAGACATCATATAACTCATGGTTCATAAGGGTAGGTCGTAAGGTAGAGGGAAATTTTTTCTTCTGATATGAGCAATCTATCAATGGGTCAACTACTAAATTAAAATCACCTGTAATTAATAAATTACCTTTGGACATTTTATCAATTTTTTTAAATTTCTTGTTCAAAAATCTAATTTGGCCACTATTTGGGACATATATGTTGACTATTGTATACAGTTGAGTATCTATTTTCCCAACCAAAACAATCATTCTACCATCTTTGCTACTGAATGATTCTTGCAATTCAAATCCTATTGAATCTTTTATTGCTATACATACCCCTGCCTTTTTCTTTGTTTTTAGTGTAGAGTGAAATATAGTAGAAAACTGATATAACTTGAACTTGGCAGACCCCTCTTTGTTAAGATGGGTCTCCTGCAAGCACATCACATCAGCTCCCTCGTCTTTACTTAGTTTTTGGGTCAGATATCTCTTTCTGTGCGAGTTCAGCCCTCTCACATTTAGAGATACAATTTTAATGGTTCTGGACATACATACAAAAAATAATGCACTTACATTTGGTGGTAATCAAGGTTCTAATTGATGTGTTCATGGTATCTTGTTTAGTTTTCTTGGAGAAAATACAATTATAAGCATGTACTAAAAAGGTGGGAGAAAAAGAAGTTAATGCATGCAATACTGAAAAATGAGCCTTTTTGCATATTTTTTTACGTCTCTGCGATAAGCAGTGAAAAGATTGTTGCGGGCTCAAAAATGGAAAAAATGACATATTCTTTGCTATAAAATATAAAATTTCAGTTAAATCAGTGAAATATGCATAAACAGGTATAAAGAATCTAAAAAGTCTAGATTTCGCAAAAATATTAGGAATAGTATCCTCATCAAAAACAGTCCAACCTAGAGGAAAAAACATAAAAATTACAACAACAAAAACAACATAATATAAAACAAACAAGAAAAACTGATGACCTATCCAGGTCATAACATCAGAAACTTAGCCCACAGCCGTGGGCTATATGTGTGAACAATTCTCCTCCTCCTCAAGATGGTATCCGGGAAGAATAAAAAGAAAGTATGGAGAAGAGTTCTCTGGGGGGGAAAGTTTGTGAAAAAAGAACACTGAGTATCCCATCATGTTTCAAGTGTCTTTTGCTTCAGCAACAGAGGATTTTCCAGCTTCCTCCTTATCGTCAGCTGCAGGAGTGGTGTCCATAGATTGGATATATGGTCTGTGCTTTGGAGCCGAGATCTGCATGTTCCAATTTGCAATCTTGTCCAAGCCTTCTTGAGGTGTATGAAATATATATCTGGTTCCTTGTCTTGTTACTCTCAGTTTTGTGGGGAAACCCCATGAGTATTCTATTTTGTTGGCTCTTAAAGTAGTGGTGACAGTAGAAAAAGCTCTTCTTGCTTTAAGAGTGTTTTGTGACAAGTCTGAGTATAGGATTAAATCTTGGTATGGTTTTGGCAGTCTCTGGCCTTTTCTAGTAGTGTCCAAGAAAGCTTCTTTAATATGGTAGTAATGTACCCGCATGATCACATCCCTTGGTACATTTGGGCCCAAGTGAGCAGGCTTAGGCAGCCTATGTACTCTGTCTACGATTCTATCAATGTCAGAAGATGTTGGCAAAGTTGTTTTTAACACGTCTCCCACATAGTCTCTAAGCTGACTTGTAGTTACATTTTCAGGAATTCCTCTCAACTTGATATTGTTTCTCCTATTTCTATCTTCTGCATCTGTCTGTTTTTCTTTTAGTTCCTTTACCTCCACAGCTAAAGCTTCATGAGACTCTACCAGCTCGTTGTATGCCACTGTAACCACCTTCAGTTTCTCTTCTAACCCAAAGACTCTTTTGTCTGTTTTAATGGCAATAGTTGTCATGGCTTCTGTCATTGCCTGCATATCACATTGCCAAGCTGATCTAAAAGTTTGCATTAGACCCTTCATCATTGCTAGTGTAAGTGGCTGATCAGTCTCAGGGATGTCAAGGAAGGGGTCTGTATAGCTGGTCTCTGGAGATGATGTTATTACAGCTTGGCCTACCTCTTTCCGTATGCTTTCCGTGTCTTTTTTCCGGAATTCCGTATTAAATTCCGGAATTCCTCCTTGCTTCAGCGGACTTCTGCTTCTGGAAGCTGGGGACTCTGGGGTGCTAAGGAAGGAGCTTCTAGGTGGCAAGGTGGTGTGGGTGGTGTGGGTGGGTGACATTTCGCCATGTCTAAGGGCATCAAAACGTCCTGGATGCGCTGGAATCCGCTGTGCTGTACCTTGGTATTGTCCCCTGTCCTCATGGCGGGCGCCATCTTGCTCTTCTTCCTCAAAAAGATCAAGCAGTCTTCTTGGTCTGGGAATATAAGTTTTCCTCCTGGGTTGCACTCTGGTCCACTCCGGGGAGTCTCTGTGACGATCCTCTGCCATTTTTAGCGGTGGATGGGTGCTGTGGAAGTCGCAGTGAGCCGCTTTGTCAGTGTCCTTTACAGAGCTGATGGATCAGACAGCCACCATGCTCTGTAGCCACGCCCCCTCTCACACACACACACACACTCCAGGAACTAGACTAGAATAATGTGAATGATACAGATGGTACAGAATTCCTAGACTAAGGTGTGAGTTCCTTGGCCGTCAACACCTAGGAAACTGGTCTAGATAACAATACAGATAATATCAGAATTCCTAGACTAAGGTGTGAGATCCTTGGCCATCAACACCTTTGGAAACTGGTCTAATAACACAGATACAGACAAGGTCTGAGTGCTACCACGTAGTGATCGCAACGGCAGACACCAGATGAATGACCAGCACCCAGTATATATACACTAGCGCTCACCAGCGCCTCCCCTAAGTGCTGGACCAATGGAAGTTACTGAACTTGCCAGCTGACCAGCTTGGTCAGCTGACCCTCTTCTGACTGCCATAAAGGCCCTGCCTCTCTGCGCGCGCGCGCGTCCTCCTAAACCAGTGTGGACTATCAGTCCCAGCCACACCAGTCATGTGTTGTAATGTTTCTGCTGAGTTGGATGCGGAAACCGCCGCACCACTGTCAGTGCGTGCGGCGTTTTCTCCGCATTCCGCATTGCTGAGAGGAGCAGGCCTATGCGAGCAACTTGCCGCATTGGACGCGTAATACGCCGTCCTGTTGTTAGAGCATGCAGCGGTTTCTCCGCACTCCGACTGCGCGCCAGCTGCCATGTTGAACGCGGAGTCAGCCGCCTCACCTTGAGTATTGGCGGCTTTTCCGCGTTTTCTCACAGAGAGGCATTGGAGGAGAAGGAGCCAGAGAGGTAGGTGTTGTCATCGGCTCGTAGGGACGCAGGTCCGGCTATTTGCGGCGTTGGCAACACCTGTGCCATAGCAGGTGAGGAGTCGCTGCCAGGCTCCACAAGGTTCACCCAGTGCGCCGTAAGGGAGATGTACCGACCCTGGCCAAACACACTCGTCCACGTGTCAGTGGTGAGGTGAACCTTGCAGGCAACGGCATTTTTCAGGCTTCGGGTGATTTTGCCGACCACGTGATCATGTAATGCTGGCATGGCAGAGCGCGCAAAGTAGTGGCGGCTGTGAACCACGTAACGTGGTATTGCCATCGACATCATGCACTTGAAGCTTTCTGTCTCTACCACTCTATATGGCAGCATTTCACAGGCCAGAAACTTGGCAATGCTGGCTGTTAGTGCCATGGCCCAGGGGTCATTTTCTGGCAATTTTCTCCTGCGCTCCAACATCTCCGGGACAGAAAACTGAACAGTAGGCTCGCACAATGAAGGGCAGTTGTTGTTTGTTGTTGTTATCGTTGATGACTGGGAACAGTCAAGAGCACTATTGCTGCGACTGACATCGGGTACTGATGGTTGGCCAACACGTAATGGCTGGGCTGCTGAGGAGGGTCTGGTGTCCACAATGGAGGCAGTGTTGCTAGGGGCTGGAAGCGAGCTGGTACCCTGGCCTTGCGCGTTTGACCACAGAGTGCTATGTTTGGCTTCCATGTGCCGGTGCATGCTGGTGGTTGTGAGGTTGTTGACATTTTTTTCCCCTGCTCAGTGTGTTCCTGCACACCTTGCAAATCACCATGGTTACATCCTCCCTGCTGTCTTCAAAAAAAGACCAGACTTTGGTGGACCTACTGCTTTGCTTGGGAGTTTGGTGCATGGCTCATTTGCGTCTCACTTGTGCGCTTGTTGTGGCCGATATTCCCTGACTACTTTGTGGCACAACGCGAACTCTTGCAGCAGTGGGTTCTTCAGCTGACTCATCTGTACTGCTATCCTGACGGCGACGGTCTGGTTCCCAATCCGGGTCTGTGGCCTCATCGTCCAAAAAAACCTCCTTTTTCATCGCATCATATGTGTGCAGTGGAGTAGAGCTCCCCAGAACAACCTCTGCGCACCTCAATCCCATCTCTTCCTCATCTTCTAGGCAGACCTCCTGCGATTCAAATTCCTGCGCACATTGCGCTAAGATTTGGCTGTCTTCATCCTCGCTTTGCCTTTCAGTAATTGGTGCATTTTCAGCACCCACTGCTTGTGAATCCGGGCACAAGATTTGTGGCTGTTCCATTGTCCTTTCACAGATGGAAGTTTGTGGGGGTGGGAATGAGAATAGCTCCTGCGAATAGCCCATTGTGTCGTGGAACAATTCTTCGGACTCGCTATTTGGCCATTGTGTGCATGGTGTAGCTGCTGGTTGTGTCACCTTTGTGCCCATTGGCTCCTTGTAACTGGCAGAGGACCTCATGCCTGACAAGGATGGGCTGGTGCTTAACCCGCTGCTGGACTCTTGAGAGGTCAACCAATTTACTGACTGGTCCTGTTCTTCTGGATTATTAAGGGTTGTTTTTTGCCTGGACAAGATGGGCGGTATTAAGTGGGTTTTCTTAGGTGCGCCACCACGGCCTCTACGTGAACCGTCAGTTGAAACACCTCTTCCCCTGCCCCTCCCTCTTTCACTGGATTTCTTCATAGTAGTCGTTACTCATTACTTGTCACAAAGATGAAATAAACTTTTTTTTTTATTATTTGTGGGCACAATTTTTCCCCTGAAAGTACTGTTTTATTATACAACACGAAGCATGAGTAAAATGCAATAAAGTGTGTTTTTTAGAGACACAACTGATCCCAGCTGGCAATGAAAGTACTGTTTTTGGTTCAAAACTACGCTAAAAAAAACCCCGATAAATTGTGTTTATTTTAGACCCACAAGTGATCCCACCTGGCACTGAAATTACTGCTTTTGGTTCAACACTAAGACAAAATTAATTGCAATAAAGTGTGTTTTTTGGCAGACAACTGATCCCAGCTGCCACTGACAGTACTGTCTTTTAGTGCAACACTAAGACAAAATTATTTGCAATAAAGTGTGTTTATTTTAGAGCCACAAGTGATCTCACCTGGCACTGAAATTACTGTTTTTGGTTCAACACTAAGACAAAATGAATTGCAATAAAGTGTATTTTTTTGGAGACAACTGATCCCAGCTGCCGCTGACAGTACTGTCTTTTGGTGCAACACTAAGACAAAATTAATTGCAATACAGTGTGTTTTTTTGGAGACAACTGATCCCAGCTGCCACTGAAAGTACTGTCTTTTGGTGCAACACTAAGACAAAATTAATTGCAATACAGTGTGTTTTTTTTTTGGAGACAACTGATCCCAGCTGCCACTGACAGTACTGTGTTTTGGTGCAACACTAAGACAAAATTAATTGCAATAAAGTGTGTTTTTAAGAGAGACAACTGATCCCAGCTGCCACTGAAAGTACTGTCTTTTGGTGCAACACTAATTTATTTATGAATGACCTAGTAGATGCAGTAGTGAGCAATGTTGCTATTTTTGCAGATGATACAAAATTGTGCAGAATCATCAACTCTCAGGAAGATAGTGTTGTCAGAATCTCATATTAATGCAGAGAACTGATCATCCCTTATGCCCAAATCGTATACAAATGTTAAATGGTTTGCAGATTAATTGAGTGAATTTCAAAATTCGTGAGTAAATTAGATTATTGTAAATTACAGTATTATTCTTGGAAGTGAGCTGTTTATTTCTACAAGGTTAAGAATGAGATGGTATTGAAGAGATGTTCACATGTTATGCAATATTGTTGTGTTAGTAAGATCAACCGTCTAAGGTCAAGACATACACTGCTTAGCTAAGCCTATTTTATACGCAAGATGTTAATCACATAGTGTTCACACTTATCTAATAAGCTGATCAATAATATACACTTTATTTTAGATTGTATAAAAACAGGCCATGAGCCTTGTGTCGGCCATTACCTCTTATAACCACAGGGGGCATCTCTTGTGCCTGCTACTACCACTTATAACCACAAGGGGCCTCTATAGAACTCTATCTAAAAATAAAAATGAACTCATACCTGTATTTATAGAGATGTTATAAACAATTAAGTCATGGTTTGGAAAGTCCCTTATATCATTTCTTGGGAGAAATTCTCTATAAAAAGAGAGTTTTCAGGCTGTATATTTATTCATTGCCTGATGCCCTAGCTGATTGAAACATCCTAGGCCGACGTTTATCCTTCTCACAGACGTGATTCTGAAACCCAAGAGAGGTAATATGCAATTATTCTTGGTGAATTCTTTGACAATTAGTCTATGCCAAAGTTAAAGACTTGTCTTTTTAAACTTCAGCAGTTTTTTGAGTTTTAGATAACTTTTTTCTATGCTATAAGTTTTACTATTCAAACGCAATTGCAAGCTTAGAAACAATTATCAAGCTTTGATGGATTAAGATATATCTACTTTAAGTTCTTTATATAAGAATAGAACTTCATAAATCATCTTTTAAGGATAAAGCTATATTGTGTGTAACATACACAGTTCAATCTCGAGACAACACAATCGATGAAGGATAAAAGCTACAGCAGAATATTTGTTATATTGAAATGGACTGGTTTAACTAAAGGAACTTTGAAAATGAAATTTTTGGATGAAAATGTATTTTTGGAATTATTGACAACAGCTGGAGAGATGTATATTCCTGTATATAAATGCTTTATCGATTTTTCTTAACAAGATAATTTTATAAAATTTAACAGCTGAGTGTTGCGTATTTCTTTCAGAGGTAAAACTGTTAACCTATAAATATTCTGTTTATAGTGAGCACGCACCCACTACAGTCTAATCTTGGTTATGACGACCTCAAGGCTGGCCCTTTGAGGTAGTTGGTAATCATTTTAAGCAGATATCGATCAGATATTTGACAGTGTCATATTGCAACAGGATCTGGATAGGATGGCTATATGGGCACATACATGGCAGATGAAATTCAATGTTGACAAATGTAAAGTCATGCATTTTGGACGTACTAATGGTCTAGCACCATACAAAATAAATGGGATACAGTTGGGGACATCAAACTTGGAGAAGGACTTAGGAGTACTCATTGACAACAAGTTAAAGAATCGTACTCAATGCCAAGCAGCTGCAGCTAAAGCTAACAAAATTTTGGGATGCATTAAAAGGGAAATAAAAACTCGAGATGCTAGCATAATATTGCCCCTGTTTAGCTCTCTAGTAAGGCCACATCTGGAATATGGAATTCAGTTCTGGGCACCACATTACAAAAAAGATATTGCAGTTTTAGAGCAGGTGCAGAGACAAGCAACAAAATTGATATGTGGGATGGAAGGTCTCACTTATCAAGAAAGGTTAGATAAACTGGGTTTATTTAGTCTAGAGAAAAGACGCCTTAGAGGGGATCTAATTAACATGTATAAATACATCAGAGGGCAATATAATAGCTTGGCGGATGAGCTTTTTGTCCCTAGGCCTTCTCAAAGGACTAGAGGACATGATCTGCGCATGGAGGAAAAACGTTTTAGCCATTTATTTAGGAAATGGTTCTTTACAGTTTAGAGTGATTAAGATGTGGAATGCATTGCCACAGGAGGTCGTTATGGCAAACTCTATACCTGCATTTAAAGGGGGCTTAGATGCTTTCCTTGCGTTGAAAGACATCCATGGCTACAATTACTAGGTAATGCCTAATGATGTTGATCCAGGGATTTTATCTGATTGCCATCTGGAGTCGGGAAGGAATTTTTCTCTTAGAGGCTAATTGGACCATGCCTTGTAAGGGTTTTTTCACCTTTCTCTGGATCAACAGGGATATGTGAGGGAGCAGGCTGGTGTTGTACTTTATACTGGTTGAACTCGATGGACGTATGTCTTTTTTCAACCAAAATAACTATGTAACTATGTAACTAAGACAAAATTATTTGCAATAAAGTGTGTTTTTTGGAGACAACTGATCCCAGCTGCCACTGAAAGTACTGTCTTTTGGTGCAACACTAAGACAAAATTAATTGCAATACCGTGTGTTTTTTTGGAGACAACTGATCCCAGCTGCCACTGACAGTACTGTCTTTTGGTGCAACACTAAGACAAAATTATTTGCAATAAAGTGTGTTCTTTGGAGACACACCTGGTCCCAGCTGCCACTGACAGTACTGTATTTTGGTGCAACACTAAGACAAAATTAATTGCAACACAGTGTGTTTCTTGGAGACAACTGATCCCAGCTGCCACTGACAGTACTGTCTTTTGGTGCAACACTAAGACAAAATTAACCTCCCCAGCGTTCAATTCCCCCAGGATTTCTGTGCAAACAGTGATAAAATTTATTTTTAAAACTTTTTTTTTTCTGTAACTTGCCAAAATGTGTCAAGCAAGGGTCTAGTATACAGTGCAGGAGAGTATTGATGTGTATGCATGTTTACACTGTTCACAGCATGTTTTTTTTGAACTGACATTTCTGTCCATACCGCTAGGGAGGTTAATTGCAATACAGTGTGTTTTTTTTGGAGACAACTGATCCCAGCTGCCACTGAAAGTACTGTCTTTTGGTGCAACACTGCTGCTGGCAGTGTCTGCTGGCAGTGGTGAGTCAGAGGCCCTGTGGGTGCTGTCAGCGGTGAGGATAGGGCCCTGTGGCTGGCCTGTCTGGCAGTGGTGAGGCAGGGGCTCTGTGGGTGGCTGGGTGCTGCTGTCAGCAGTGAGGCAGAGGCTCTGTCCTCTGTGGCTGCAGGCCTGCAGCAGTGCTGTGTGAGGCAGAGGCCCTGTGGGTGCTACTGTCAGCGGTGAGGCTGGGGGCCAGGGACCTGTGGCTGGCCTGGCTGGAAGTACGCTACGCTGACGCTCCCTCCTACCTACCCAAAGCTAAACCCCAAAGCAAATGGCGTTGATAACGCGCTCGGGTATTTATAGTCTCGAACCACATGACCCGCTCGGCCAATCACAGCGTGAGCTGCGCATTCGGGTGCACGCTCGGGCAAGTTCGGTGCACGCTTGGCCAAGTTTGGTGCACGCTCGGCCAATCACAGTAGGGGGGAGGAGTTCGAGCAGCGTGGCCGAGCCTCGTCACGAACACCATGTGGTGTTCAGCTGTGTTCGACTCAAACCTGAACGGCCCATTATTCGGGGAATAACGAATAGTGTCGAGCACTGTTTGATCAACACTAGCACTGATCAGGTCATGCTAACCTGCTCTTTGTGCTGACCTGGTGGGGGAGGTGTCATGAATGATACGGACGTCGAGACGATTAGCGATTCTGTATCATTCCGCACAGCAGAGCAGAATGTCACTTTCTGTTTAAATGTACAACAGATGTCTTTTCCTTCTCTTCTAAGTGAAAGCAAACCCATCACCCACACTGAATTAGAGTCCCTTTCCTGGCCAGTGACACAGATGTGTAATACATCAAAGGTTGTTCTAGCTGGTCACACTCAGATGTTAATTAACACCCCAAAAGGTCCTTTCATCCAGGGGAAGCCAAAGGGAGCTAACTCCCCAGGAGACCACTGCCAACCTCAGACACATTGGCACTGCTGGGGAACAGATTTAAATGCATGTGGTTTATGATTTCGGTCTGTTAAATGAAAACCGTGCATAGCACAGCTAGGAAATTAATATAGTCTTGTTCGTTAAATCTGCCCAATGTGCTGATATAAAATTCATAACAATAACCCGTCCGGTTATTGGTGTACCTTCTCGGGGCCAGGACAGCTTAATGCACTCATGCAAGATGTCATATTAATCGGTATTTTCTGACAAGTATGAATCTGCTAACCCCCTACATATGGCATGTATAGTTTATGAGTTACAGGGTTTTACAATTTAAGCTCAAAATCCTCCTAGGAGGAGGTGGACAGTCAACAGTGGGTAATTCAGAGGGGGCAGGCATTGCCACACCCCCAAACCAGCTTCATCAAAAGCACATTGCCAGCAGGCGGACTTTAGTCCTCCAAATCCCATCTTGACGAGAGCCTGCTGCTGCTAACCAGAGGACCATGTGGTTAGCAACCATCTTGGAACTGTAACATCTGCTTGGATTACAAAATATTACATAATTAATAAATTATAGGTAGCCTAGGTATCAATTAGTATAAACCTTTAATTATCCATATATCAAAATCACAGCTAGGACATACACTTTAAAATCAATTAAAACTCTCATTGACATAGTGACACAAATTGCAGGGATATCCCAAGGGCTCATATAGGTGCACCTATAATTATTCAAATACCGGTATTAATCCTCTTCAGGCCTCTTTTAAGATACTCCTGCAAACTCCACCAAGTCAGCCATCAATATGGGGGAAGAAAAGAAACCCTGTATACAGCACCACTCAGAGAGCCATTATATGGTATCACAAAATATCAAATGTCTTTATTCTCTCAAAATTGACAATATATTGCACTTCACATAATATTCAGACATTTAAAAACACTTAAAAGTTGGGGCACAAACCCAACAAGCACTCTCTGCCATGATCCCCCTATGCATAGTACAGTGTACAAAATGTATATATATATATATAATATAATATCATACCAAATAGTAAATAGCCTCCTGTATCCTAAATCTTGATATTGTATAAATACTTAGCCCGGTATGATCAAGGTGGAGGCAGGCACAGCGGGGCAGAGAGAGGCAGAAGGTCCCCGCAAACGGACCGACTAGTTTCGCGGGTATAACTCCGCTTTTTCAAGCTGCGGGGGAAGACCGTGTCTTCCCCCGCAGCTTGAAAAAGCGGAGTTATACCCGCAAAACTAGTCGGTCCGTTTGCGGGGACTTTCTGCCTCTCTCTGCCCCGCTGTGCCTGCCTCCACCTTGATCATACCGGGCTAAGTATTGTCTCCTCTTTCTTTCACTACAGGTTGTCACTTGTTCATTCACTGGTCCTGCTTTTTCCTATACTGGTTTTCCATGCACTATTACTCTAATGTTATTTATCAAGTATTGAACACGTTGTTCACTAACAACCTTTTGATTTCAGATTGTGGTTTTTTCCTTATCACATATGACAGATAATTGCTGTCTCTTAATCTATCAGTACTTAACCCGGGTTCTATCCGATTAGGGCTCATTTGAGCCCTCTGAGGACTTTATACAATATCAAGATTTAGGATACAGGAGGCTATTTACTATTTGGTATGATATTATATTATATATATATACATTTTGTACACTGTACTATGCATAATGGGATCATGGCAGAGAGTGCTTGTTGGGTTTGTGCCCCAACTTTTAAGTGTTTTTAAATGTCTGAATATTATGTGAAGTGCAATATATTGTCAATTTTGAGAGAATAAAGACATTTGATATTTTGTGATACCATATAATGGCTCTCTGAGTGGTGCTGTATACAGGGTTTCTTTTCTTCCCCCCTTTTAGTATATATACTAACCCTAGCACACTGTATGTGTATACAGGGGTAGCGGATTAACTTTTGTGTTATAAGTCAGCCATCAATATTGCTTATCTTCAATCTAACCCGTGTGCCAGAAGACCGAGTTTCTGACTCTGAGCGATTGACCCGATCAAGGACCGGCCCGTGCGATCTATGACATAGGTTGGACAGGTTTTGTGGACAGATTTGATGGTCAGACACAGTATCTTGAATCTGATTCTGGACTGGATAGGAAGTCAGTGAGGGATTCACGGAGGGGAGCCGCCCTGGTGGAGCGATGGGAGCAGTGGATAATTCTGGCTGCTGCATTCATGATGGACTGCAGTGAGGCTGTTCAGGTCATAGGGAGGCCAGACAGAAGGGCATTGTAGTAATCAAGACGGGAAATTATGAGGGCATGGATGAGGTAGTGGGAGGTGAAGATTGGGAGGGGGTGGGAGGTGAAGATTGAATATTTCCTGACGAATGGAGACAATTTTGGTGAAGTAGGTTGCTAAATCTGTGGCAGAGAGGGAGGAACGGAGAGGGAGGAAATGGAGAGTGGAGGAGAGGGCATGGAGGGGGTCAGTTACAAGCAGTCACTGAAATCATAAATAAACATGCAGCATGAGACTCACCAGCTCCACACACCAGCTCACCGCCAGCACCCTTTGGATAATGTCCTCCTTCTCTAACTCTGGTCCTGCCAGCTCCTGAAATGATGCCAAAACAGTCATGCCTCCATGAAACTGACAAGGGGCAGCGCTATACTCCAGAACCTGCAGAGAAAAAGAGCAAACTGATCAGAGCATAATAATGGGGTAACATAGAACACTACATGAGGTACCATTACCTCTTTTAGCCGTGACATGGCATCCCCGATCTCAGGGTGACCCCAGTTCTCTGCTGTCAGATCCTCAACTATAGTCTCAAAGAATCTGCGGAACCTTGGATCCTCGATGGAGATCTGTACGCAGCTCATTCTGTCACCCTGTCATTAAAATAAATATATTAATTAATCTGAATGAAGAAACTACAGCAAATCAAGGAATATAAAAGAATGCAAGATTGAGGATCACTGTCAAGTCTCTGGCTTCCACTACTTTCTTCATATCTAAAAAATAATATGTGGATCACATGAAAGTCAGGTTGGTGAGATAGGTACCTAAAGATTACACAGAGAATACACTCGGGGGCCCTTAAAGTGCAGCATGTCAAGAACGTCCAGAAATGTGCAATATAGGCAAACAGAAGGATGCTCACAACCCTGGGTTGTTACAGGAGCAACCATCAATACAGGCGTGTGGGGAAAACCTATCCCCACTTAGGTTGGTGGAAGAATCCCCTCCAGGTGGTCACATTCCAGTAAAAAAATACATTTTTCTGAAAATAGAAAAAAAAAAACACACGCAGTAGTAATCGATACAAAGAGAAAGTGGTGTCAAATAATGATATAAAACACAAAGGCAACTTAAAAATAGTGATGAGCAAAGGTTTGGCATAATCGTAATTTAATATCGTAATTCGCAACTACAATGCAAAATTCAGCAAGAACAAGTTCATAAATGCTCTACCCCCATATTATCACATACCAGTCGGTGCAGGATCTAGAGAGCCAGTCCAATAGCACAAATTGTAAAGGAAGGATCCGCAGACCAGACTTGGCTTGATGAAAAAATGTCTGTTCTTTATTAGAAAATTCCGCATGACAAAAGTGAAGTGCAATAAAATCACAGGATCAAAATTGTTATGCATAATTTCAGGGGGGAAAAAAAAATCATAAATCAAGAACCAAAATTTCATAATTGCGGTTCACTTTCGCATAATATTTTCCGACTTAAAGTGAACCTTAAGCCAGAAAAAAAAATGAGTTTTACTCACCTGGGGCTTCTACCAACCCCCTGCAGCAGTCCTGTGCCCTCGCAGCCACTCACTAATCCTCTGGTCCCCCGCTGCCAGCTAGTTTTGTTTTTGCCAACAGGCCCGTCAGGACTGGCCACGCGTAGCTTTTTCCGCATTCCCAACTGTAATTAGTGCTATTGCGGGCCGCAACGCGTACAAAAATACGCGATGCCGCATTACGAATGCACAGTGGCGTCCCTAGGGCATTTGACACCCGGTGCTGGGTATTAAAAGACATCCCCCCCCAAAAAAATGGGTGTGGCTATAACCTACGGCGCGCGAAGCGCACTGCGGTGAAAAATGGGCATGGCCATGACCAGATGAGGGCGGAGCTAACTAATTTAAAGTGAACCCGGGATGAGAGTGATATGGAGGCTGCCATATTTATTTCCTTTTAAACAATAGGGAGCCCTGCTGATCTATTTGGCTGCAGTAGTGAACTGAATTACACCAGAAACAAGCATGCAACTAATCTCGTCAGTTCTGACAATATTGTCAGAAACCCCCGACCTGCTGCATGCTTGTTCAGGATCTATGGTTGAAAGAATTAGAGGCAGAGGACCAGCATGGCAGCCAGGCAACTGGCATTGCTTAAAAGGAGATAAATATGGCAGCCTCAATATTATTCTCACCTCGTGTTCCCTTTAAAAGTGCAACGCAAAGACAGTGGGCCCAAGTTTTGGTGAGCCTTTTCCCAGAAAATTCACATAATTGTGCAGGTTTTCTCAAAACAATACACGTAAAGTGAGTAGATTTGCCCAGAAAATAAATGCAATCATGGCGGTAGATTTGCCTAGAAAATACATGCAATCATGGCGGCAGATTTGCCCAGAAAATACATGCAATCATGTGGAAGATTTGACCAGAAAATACATGCAATCGTGGCAGACCTGGCCAGAAACCACTTCAATCATGTAGCAGACCTGACCAGAAAATGCATACAATCACGTAGCAAGCCTGGCCAGAAAACACTTCAATCATGTAGCAGACCTGGCCAGAAAATACATACAATCATGTCGGCAGATTGGACCAGAAAATACATGCAATCATGTGGAAGATTTGACCAGAAAATACATGCAACCAGGTGGCAGACGTGGCCAGAAAACACTTCAATCATGTAGCAGACCTGGCCAGAAAATACATGCAAGCATGTGAAAGATTTGACCAGAAAATACATGCAATTATGTGGAATATTTGACCAGAAAATAAATGCAAACATGTGAAAGATTTGACCAGAAAATACGTGCACTCATGTGGCAGACCTGACCAGAAAATACATGCAATCATGTGGAAGATTTGACCAGAAAATACATGCAATCATGTGGCCGACCTGGCCAGAAAACACTTCAATCATGTAGCAGACCTGGCCAGAACAGTCAATACACCTGCTAATATAAATTAAAAAAAACATTTACTCACCTGAAGCAGCAGCAGACCTCCTGTCCCGGCCTCCGTCCGGCGCAGCTCCCACAATCCTCTGCAGCCAGCCAGCAACTGAAACTCCCGCGCTTAGAGCAGGGCTATGGGAAAATGGCGCCCGAAGCCCTGCACTGCAGACTCAAAGTCTCCAGAGCAGGGCTTCAGATGCCATTTTACTGTAGCCCTGCTCTGCCGCAGCTGTGGGCTGCTGCTGTCAGTGAACTGACACAGCGTCTATTAGACGCCGAAAGTCAGTTCACGCTGGGGGGTGCTTTAGGGGTGCTTGGAGAATGTCGCTGCCATTGCCCCAGTATAGCTAGTATAGTTGCCCCCAATATAGCTAGTATAGTTGCCCTTAGTGTAGGTAATATAGTTGCCCCAGTATAGCTAGTATAGTTGCCCCCAGTATAGCTAGTACAGTTGCCCACAGTATAGCTAGTATAGTTGCCCCAGTATAGCTAGTATGGTCGCCCCCAGCCAGTATAGCTAGTATAGTTGCCCCCAGACAGTATAGCTAGTATAGTTGCCCCCAGCCAGTGCCCCCAGCCAGTACAGTTAGTATAGTTGCCCCCAGCCAGTATAGCTAGTATAGTTGCCCCCAGCCAGGATAGCTGCCCCCAGTATAGCTAGTTTAGTTGCCCCAGCCAGTATAGCTAGTATAGTTGCCCCAGCCAGTATAGTTGCCCCCAGTATAGCTAGTATAGTTTAGTTGCCCCCAGTATAGCTAGTATAGTTTAGTTGCCCCAGTATAGCTAATAAAGTTGCCCCCAGTAAGTATAGTTGTCCCCAGTATAGCTAGTATAGTTGCCCCCAGTAAGCTAGTATAGTTGCCCCCAGTATGGCTAGTATAGTTGCCCCCAGTATGGCTAGTATAGTTGCCCCCAGTAAGCTAGTATAGTTGCCCCCAGTAAGCTAGTATAGTTGCCCCCAGTAAGCTAGTATAGTTGCCCCCAGTAAGCTAGTATAGTTGCCCCCAGTAAGCTAGTACAGTTGCCCCCAGTAAGCTAGTATATTTTGCCCCAATGTAGGTGCCCCAGGAGTGGGAAGCAGGGCTAGATGGAGGGGCTGTGGAGGGGTCCCTCAACTGGGACCCCTCCTTATGCCTCTCTCTCCCCTCTCCAGCATAGCGGCGACAAGTGCGGGGCGGCCGGAGGCGTACAGAGAATTACTCACCTGATTTCCGTGTTCCAAGCGCTGGCAGCGTCAAGACGTTACAGGTCTCCGCCTCCAATGCCGCCCACTGTCCTTCCGCTAATCAGGAAGCACAGTGGCGGCATTGAAGACGGAGACCTGTAACGTCATGACGCTGCGCTCCACGCTTGGAACGCGGAAATCAGGTGAGTAATTGTCCATACGCCTCCGGCCGCCCCGCACTTGTCGCCGCTAATTTCTGGAGGGGGAGAGAGAGGCAGAAGGAGAGGTCGCAGGTGAGGGAGGGGGGGATATGTCCCCCCTCCCCACCGCTGCCTCCACAGCCTCTCCTTCTAGCCCTGCTTCCCCCTCCTGCTGTGCTGCTGTGGGGGGTCGTGGCGACACCCCCCTGGGTGTCTGACACCCGGTGCGCCACGCCCCCCTGGGCCCTATGGTAGGGACGCCACTGCGAACGCATAGATATGCGTTGCCGCATATCTATGCGTTCGTAATGCGGCAACGCGGAACTAGCTGGCAGCGGGGGACCAGGGGATTAGTGAGTGGCTGCGAGGGCACAGGACTGCTGCAGGGGGCTGGTAGAAGCCCCAGGTGAGTAAAACCCATTTTTTTTTCTGGCTTAAGTGTCTCTTTAAGCAGTTCATAGCAAAGGAGAATAGTGGGAATAAGTAAAAAAAAATGTTTTCAAAAAGACAGAAGTTTTTGAGAAAATTAATTTTAAAAATGCAAAGGAAAAATGTTTTTTAAAGGAGTCATCAGGGGAAATAACGAAAATAAGTGCTACTTACCCGGGGCTTCCTCCAGCCCCAAGCTCCCAGCATGCCCCTCACTGCAGCTCCACGGTGAGCCGTTTGCCTGTGAAGCTTCCCGGTCCCCGGAGATGACGTCAGGCCGACCTGGAGATTGACAGTGCCGCTCGCGCAAGCGCAGTACAGGCCGACCTCCAGGTCGGCCTGAGATCATCGCCAGGGACCGGGAAGCTTCAAAGGCGAACGGTTCACCACGGAGCTGCAGCAAGGAACATGCTGGGAGCTTGGGGCTGGAGGAAGCCCCGGGTAAGTAGCACTTATTTTTGTTATATCCCCTGATTACTCCTTTAAACTCAGAAAAATGACAAATGAAAAACTATTTTTCCTTAGCATTTTTAAAATCGACCATCATAAAACCTAATGGAGATGTAACCACTTCTGCCTCCACTACAATATATCTAATGGCCTCTGTAGGAACCAGGATGTAGATGATAGTATCTGCACCTATACCCATCCCTCCTACACTAACTAAGAAAGCTCTACCTGGGGTGCGATCCCTCCCTTTGCCCCCCACCCCCATGCAGAATCCTTTTTGGGGGCGATAGAAGCAATGTATGAGAAACCCAGGGCACAAATACTAACAACAGGCTATATTTCAGAATAAATCGAGCTACAGAAGGGCTCCCACCAGGGCTGCCCGCTATCCCCACTGCTTTCTAACTTAGCTCTAGAACCAATGGTAACCATGCTAAGGGAGAAAGTACGAGGAATATATATATATATATAGGAAATATTGAGCTATAGCAAGCAATCTTTGCTGATGATATTCTATTGTTTATAAGAGAGCCCATTAAGCACATCCCAGAAGCTTTGAAAATGATAGGAGTTTGGGACTTTGGCTTTAGGATAAACAAAGAAAAAAGCGAGTTAATGCCCCATAAAAAAATTGGCACCAATAAAAGTCTGGACAAGATTAGGTGTAAAAATTAGGTGTATTTCTAGGTATTAAAATCCCCATTGACATGTCACAATTATATAATTTACATTTTTCTCCAATAGTCAAAGAGGTCATAAACCAAGTGGGAAGGTGGATGACACTGCCAGTGGAGTTGGTGGATAGAATAGCACTGTAACGATTGGTGTCAGCAACACAGATTTTTCTGATTATTGGTGATCTGCTGTATCACCAATAATACAGATGCTATACTTGATTATGTGGTGATCTGCAGAATCACCAATAATACTAGTCTAGCTAGACACAGGACACCCAATGTGGTATAGTGTTTGGTGCAACAGTAATTGGAGAGGTTATCTCCCGAGAAGCGGGAGATACAGACACTACTGCAGCCAAGGATTCCCTGAGGAGCAGGGAATCAGACTGCACTGCTGCCAGTGGACCTCTGAGGGGCAGAGTCCCACTGACTGTGCTGCCAGGTAATGATATGTAATGGAATGAGTGATTCAGATAGACCTGCAGCTGAGGATTTCCTGAGGAGCAGGAAATCAGACTGTACTGCAGCCAGTGGATACCTGAGGAGCAGGGATCACTGACTGGAGTAATGTGATGAGGATTGGTCTGCAGCTAGGGATTCCCTGAGGAGCAGGGAATCAGACTGTACTGCAGCCAAGGATTTCCTGAGAGGCAGGGAGACAGACTGTACTGCAGCCAGTGGACCTTAGAGAGGTAGAGACCCACTGACTGTGCTGCAAGATGGTCTCCAGAGGAGCCGGTGACCATAGGCCTAAACTTGCAGCTAGTAACCACCTGAAGTGCAAGTGTCACAGATGTACAGTAAGGCTGATCACCCAAGGGCTTGGTGACAGCCAGAAAAGTCAGACAGGCCAGGTCGGCAACACACGGACAGATGAAGTACAGAGGTGGAAGACTGATTCGGTATCCAGGTACAGGCAATGTTGGCAACAGGTAATCAGATGGGCGGAAGTACCAAATCAGAGAACAGGAGAGTAGTCAGGAAATACAAAGGTCATAACAGGTAACAGTAACGTATCTCAGTCCTAGTCTTAGGTGTGAGGTCCTTGGTCACAACACCTGGGATCTAGTCTAACAGATAAACAGTAGCAATGTAGCAATCTCTTAGTCTTAGGTGTGAGGTCCTTGGTCTCAACACCTGGGAACTAGTCTAACACATAAACAGTAGCAATGTAGCAATCTCCTAGTCTTAGGTGTGAGGTCCTTGGTCTCAACACCTGGGAACTAGTCTAACACATAAACAGTAGCAAGCAATAGTACTTTAAAGCTATCAACGGAATCTGACTCAGTGTGAATTCCCAGCTCCGGCTGGTTCTAACACACTGTGGAATCTGACTCAGGTCTGAGCGCTCACACGTAAATGTTCGCAACAGCAGACATCTTGCAACTGACAGGCAAGTCCTATAAATACTCAGAGTGCTCCACAGCGCCGCCCCAGTCACTCAGCCAATCCGGAGCATAGCTGGAGTCAGCTGATCGGCCTGATCAGTTGACTCCCCTTCTACTAGCATAAAGGTCCTGTCGCCTGGCGCGAGCGCGCGTAGCTCTCAATCTGTGTGCACTAGAAGGACCAGGCAAACCAGCATCATGTTGCTGCGCGGCAGAAGCCGCCGGCTGGGACGCGGAGATAGCCGCCATGCCGCTTGCCCTTGCGGCGGCATCTCCGCTATTCCTTACAAGCACTTATTAGAATGTTTTCGATGGGCAGACTTCTCTACTCCCTTCAGACTGTCCCACTCCTCATAAAACACAAAGACATTAAATTGATAGAAAAAGTATGTTGATAGAAAAAGCAAGTTTATATGGAAAAATAAAAAAACGCAAATTGCTCTGCACAAATTACAAATGTCAAAGACATTGGGAGTTATGAATGTACCTAATATAAGGGACTATAATGTGGCATTCTTGAGGAGACATGTACTGGATTGGGGAAAAGGGATGAGTCACTTATCAAATTTGGATATAGAGCAAGAAGCTGCCAGACCATGGGATTTGATTTGTCTATTACATGCCAGAATATCCAGATTGGAGAAAAGAATAAAGAGGAGCTATATGTTTCGAGACACTATTATGTGTTGGAAAATGTTTAGGAAAAAATACACATTTCCATATATGGTGTCTAGATTTCTTCCAATTTGGCATAACCCAGAATATCAATGTAGTATGAATCAAAAAAAAATTACAATGGGAAGTAAAAGGAATTAAAATATAAGTGATCTTTTTAATATAAAGGAAGATAAGAGGCTAAAATGTTATGAGGTAAGATAATCTTCATGATCTTCAGAAACCTGCTAGATTTCATGTTTGCTTGCATGAGCTCACTGGCTCCAGCCTGCTGATCACCTGACATCTAACTGCTAAACAGTAACCAGCACAACTGCCATCTTTGTGTTTACTATTTACCTGCATCAGTGTTTTACTTCAGCTTACATCTGGAAATATGCCTGAAGAAGGGGACTAGATCCCAGAAAGCTTGCATTATTTAACTTTATCAGTTAGCCATTAAAAGGTATTACTTTTACAGGACTTTGGTTTTTTCTACCTACATATGAGGTAAGAGTAAAATTTGGGATACAAGAAGGCAATTTTTTGGCATATGCACAGATAAAATCATGAGTGTCCTGGATGATATCAGATAGAAAAGTAACCACGGAATCTACAATATTTTATTGAATGATCACTATGAATACTATAAGGGGGGGGGGGGGGGGGGGGAATTATCCCGCATATATGATTACTTGCAAAAGGCAATGCAATTAACCAGTTCACCCCAAGGGTTTTTACCCTAACGGACCAGAGCAATTTTCACTTGTCAGTGCTCCTCCCTTTTATTTCCTAATAACTTTATTACTACTTATCGCAAGAAAATGATCTATACCTCATTTTTTTCACCACTAATTAGGCTTTCTGTGGGTAGTACATTTTGCTAAGAATTTTTTTATTCTAAATGCGTTTAATGGGAAAAATATAAAAAAATGGGAAAAAAAATCATTATTTCTCAGTTTTCAGCCATTATAGTTTTAAAATTAAACATTCTCCTGTGGATAAAACCAACACATTTCATTTACCCAGTTGTCTCGATTATTAAACCGTTTAAATTATGTCCCTATCACAATGTATGGCGACAATATATTATTTTGAAATATAAGTGTTATTTTTCTGTTTTTCTTTTTTTTTTTTTGTTCTGGCCATAATTACAAGCATCTATGTAATAAAGTAAAATTAATTTTCCCTCATAAAATATAGATTAAAAAAGCTTAGTCCCTATTTTAAGCTGTTTTTTTTTTTTTTTACAAGTGTTTTTTTTTTTGGGGGGGGGGGGGGGGGGTGGAAATTATTAATTATTGTGGTAATTTATTAATTTTATTAATATTGTGTATGTACATATTATGTATGTGCCTGTATGTGCAATATACTTTTTGGCCATAAGATGGCGCTAGTGAACACTCCCGTTATAGGAAATGATCACTTTTTTTGTTGTTTGTTTTGTTTACATTTTGTTAACTGTGACAGTTTCCTGTTTTATGAATGGACGCGGCCGCTGTTCGCTGTCGTGTTTGTTAACTGTGACAGTTTCCTGTTTTTTGAATGGACGCGGCCGCTGTTCGCTGTCGTGTCCATTCACTCCAGGCAGTGCGATTGGGTAGAGAACCGCTCGGTCCTCTTCCCCAATCACTTAGCACGGGAACCCGATAGAAACAGCGGCGGTAGCGGCGCATACATGTGTGGAGCAAAGCCAGGTTGCGTTAACCACTTGCCAACCACCCACTGTAGATTGGCGGCGGCAAAGTGGCAGCCCCAGGACCACGTAACGCAGATTGGCGTTGGGTCCTGGGGGAGGGGATTGCGGGCGATCGCGCGCGCGTCGCCAGCATTAGGCTCCGCCCACATGTGACGTCAACCTGCCGGCCAATCAGCAGCGCCGGCGGGTTGCAACTTTTTGAAATGGCCAATTGAAAGTGTATAATATGCTTTGTTAGGTAAACAAAGCGTATTATACACGCTGCCTCCTCCCTGGTGGTCACAGCGCTCGATCGACCACCAGAGAGGAAGGCAGCACTGTGAGTCTGCACACCAGCACACTGATCCTGCCCCCCCTGCACACTGATCGCCCACAGCACCCATCAGACCCCCCCCCTGCCCACCCCCTGACAGCACTGTTTGCACCCAATCACCCCCCTAATCACCTATCAATCACCCCTTGTCACTATCTGTCAACGCTATCTTTTAGATCAGGTCCTAAACTGCCCCCTGGGGCGCCTGATACCCCACACACCCTCAGATCCTCCCCAGCCCCCCCCCCCTGTGTACTGTATACAGCTATTCTCCCCTGTAATCACCTGTCAATCACCCATCGATCACCCCCTGTCATCACCTGTCACTTCCATCCATCAGATTAGTCCCTAACCTGCCCCTTGCGGGCATCTGATCACCCACCTACACGCTCAGAGGTGTACAGGTACATGGCCCAGTTGGATGAGGACAATTGGGATGTCTCATCCGACGAATCTTCTGAGTCAGAGTACGAACCTGTGGACAGCAGTGGCTCGTTGACCGATAGCGATAACGAGGTTGAGGTCCCGACTAGAGCCAGGCGTACCACACCCCATGTCACTGGACTGCAGGTGGCGCAGGATCTGCCTCAAGGGCAGCAGAGTGGTGCTAGCACTGGTCTGAGGTTTCATGGTGAGGCATACACCAGCAGCGCAGCATCTCCTGGACCTAGCACCAGTACTTCCGTAGACCCTGGTGAAGTGGTGAGCACCAGAATGGAAGTTAAAACTAGTTCGGTGGCACGTGCATTAAGACCCGAGTCGCAGCCACCAAGAAAACGGGCCCGTACTACCTATAGTCTTCCAGAGGTGCTGGCAAATCCCAATTGGCAATCCCCTGGTTTCGTCGCACCCGTACTGCCCCCTTTCACCGCCCAGTCTGGAGTCCAGGTGGAGACAGATAATCTAGGAACGGCCCTAGACTTTTTTTTTATCTGTTCTTCACCGAGGATCTCTACGACTTAATTGTGGCTGAGACCAACCGTTATGCCACACAATACATCACCGACAACCCGGATAAGTACTATGTCCAGGCTTACCAGTGGAAACCACTCCAAGTTTCCCAACTTAAAACTTTTTTGGGCCTTCTCCTTAACATGGGTCTAGTTAAATTGAATGTATTGCGGTCTTATTGGTCTACGCGCCCAATATATCACCTGCCCATGTTCTCTGCTGTCATGTCCAGGACACGATTTGAGATTATCCTGCGCTTCCTGCACTTCAATGACAACACAACCTGTCATCGAAGTGACCACCCTGCTTATGACCGGCTCCACAAAATTCGGCCCCTCATAGACCACATGTCATCAAAATTTGTAGATGCTTATACCCCTGAACAGCACATCTGTGTAGACGAGTCCCTCATACATTTTACCGGGCGCCTTGGCATCAAACAGTACATCCCAAGAAAGCGCGCCAGGTATGGGGTGAAACTGTATAAGCTCTGTGAAAGGGCCACAGGCTATACTTAGGGTTTTAGGGTCTATGAGGGAAAAGACTCAAAATTGGAGCCGGTCGGATGCCCTGACTACCTGGGGAGCAGTGGCAAGATTGTGTGGGACTTGGTGTCACCTTTGTTCCAGGAGGGGTACCATCTTTATGTGGACAACTTCTACACAAGTGTGGCCCTCTATCAGCATTTAAAGATAGAAGGGATCCGCTGCTGTGGCACCGTGCGGCCTAGTCACCGGGGCTTCCCCCAACGGCTCGTTAGTACCCGACTTGCACGGGGGGAGAGGGCTGCCTTGTGTACAGATGACCTGCTCGCGGTGAAATGGAAGGACAAGAGGGACGTTTACCTTCTGTCCACCATTCACACAGACACGACAGTCCAAATTCAACGGGCAACTGAGGTCACTGAAAAACCCCTCGCCGTCCACGACTATAATGCTTACATGGGAGGGGTGGACTTCAATGACCAGATGTTAGGGCCCTATTTAGTTTCCCGCAAAACCAGACGCTGGTATAAAAAAGTGTCTGTTTATCTAATTCAATTGGGTATTTACAACAGCTTTGTTCTCTACAGTAAGGCTGGGAGAACTGGAGTGTCCCTTAAATTCCAGGTAGACATCGTTATGGAACTCCTGTATCCAGGAGGTGCCGTGGCCCGACCCCAAAATGCAGTTAGCTGGCTGCATGAAAGGCACTACGTCTTTCCCATTCCGAGTGCCCCAAATCAACGCACCCCAAGAAAACGTTGTCGTGTCTGCAGCATGGCTGGAACAAGGCGTGGCACCTCTGTTTACTGTCCCATGTGTCCTGACCAGCCTGGCCTATGCCTAGGGGAGTGTTTTCAGAGGTATCATGAGCAGATACACTTTTAGAGAGTAGGGAACTCCAGTCATAGCAGTAGGCAGTAGGCACACAGGGGTCTCTGTGCTATTTCACACTGGCGTGATGCGTTAGGGAAAATTGCCCAGCGAAAGTCACACTTTGCGGTCCCCCTCTACGCCTGAAGTGCTTGACTTAACGCTAGTGCATGCCTACGTTACTGCGTCGCTTCTGCGGCAATTTGGGTCGGCCCGAAAGTCATGTTAGTCTACGGCGACGCAGTTATTTAATAGGCCGAATGCGATTACTGTCGAATGCTACTCTTGCGGTATTCCCTGAAGGTCTGTTTGGGGCAGTGCAGTGCGCGCGACCCACTGGCTACGCCAATATGTAGTGTGAACCCAGACATCAGGTTTCCAGAGACCCTAATACACTGTGCTGCCAGAAACCTCTCCTTTCACTTGGGACAAAGTGCATAATGTACTTCGCCACATCTCTGTGCGATTTGCACTTTGCACATTGTCCCATGGGAGACGAGAGGTTTTTCCTCAGAAAGGTAAGAAAAAAAAACAGGTAAGCAAAAAAGTTAATGTTTGGTTCCCAATGTTAATGTTTGGGTTAAAAATGTTCATTAAAGTTTATAAAAGTTAATGTTAATAAAGTTATTGCTTTGCTGCTTGCTTGGTTTTTTGTGTGTGTGTTTTTCTCTCTTTTTTCCATCCTTTACCCTTCCAGGTGGACCGACCGACCGACCGACCGACCAACCAGCTGCAGCACTGATGGTGCATCCTGACAGAAGCATTGTGTGTCTGTCAGATTACACACAAGTCGGTGCATGCAGCGTTGCAGGACGAGATTTCTCCTCCACAGTAAAAAAGATACATTTGCCTAGGCATATGAGCTGAGGGGCGGTGTTGGATCTCCTATGCTTTGGCAAGCACTTTGTATCTAAAAAAGAACTCTGGCAATGATTTGTTCATCCACATCGATCGGTGTGAATGGATAAATCGGCTTTGCCAGGGCATACGAGCTGAGTGGGTGGACGTTTTTGGGTGGCAGCTCATATGTCCTGGCAGACGCCTTCCCCTCTTTTTTTCACATTTTTTTGGCAGATATTTTTTCATCCACATTGATTGATTGATTGTTTGACTGTCATTTCTCCTTTCAGCCCAGAGTGCATTACCCGTATGCCGAATATAAGAAGTATAGCAGAAACTCCTAATACTGGCCATACATGTAATGATTGCAGAGACCCTAAAATGCCAGGACAGACCCCACGAATGATGCCATTTTGGAAAGAGGACACCCCAAAGTATTCCGTGAGGTGCATGGTGAGTTCATAGAAGATTTTATTTCTTGTCACAAGTTAGCATAAATTGTTGTATGTTTTTTCCACAAAATGTCATTTTCCGCTCACTTATGACAAAAAATAAAATTTTCTATGAACTCACCATGCCCCTCATGGAATACCTTGGGGTGTCTTCTTTCCAAAATGGGGTCATTTGTGGGGTTTGTTCACGGTCCTGGCATGTGGGGGGGTGCTAAATTGTGAGCATCCCTGTAATGCCTAAAGGTGCTCATTGGACTTTGGACCCCTTAGCGCACCTAGGTTGCAACAAAGTGTCACATATGTGGTATCGCCGTACTCAGGAGAAGTAGTATAATGTGTTTTGGGGTGTATTTTTACACATACCCATGCTAGGTGGGAGAAATATTGCTGTAAATGGACAATTGTGTGTAAAAAAATCAAAAAAATGTCATTTACAGAGATATTTCTCCCACCCAGCATGGGTATGTGTAAAATACACCCCAAAACACATTATACTACTTCTCATGAGTACGGCGATACCACATGTGTGACACTTTTTTGCAACCTAGGCGCGCTAAAGGGCCCAAAGTCCAATGAGTACCTTTAGGATTTCAAAGGTAATTTTGAGGCATTTGATTTCTAGACTACTCCTCACGGTTTAGGGCCCCTAACATGTCAGGGCAGTATAGGAACCCCACAAGTGACCCCATTTTAGAAAGAAGACACCCCAAGGTATTCCGTTAGGTGTATGGCAAGTTCATAGAAGATTTTATTTTTTGTCACAAGTTAGTGGAAAATGACACTTTCTGAGAAAAAACAATAAAAATAAATTTCTGCTAACTTGTGACAAAAAATAAAATCTTCTATGAACTCACCATACACCTAACGGAATACCTTGGGGTGTCTTCTTTCTAAAATGGGGTCACTTGTGGGGTTCCTATACTGCCCTGACATGTTAGGGGCCCTAAACCTTGAGGAGTAGTCTACAAACCAAATGCCTCAAAATGACCTTTGAAATCCTAAAGCTACTCATAGGACGTTGGGCCCCTTAGCACCTAGGCTGCAAAAAAGTGTCACACGTGGTATCGCCGTACTCAAGAGAAGTATTATAATGTGTTTTGGGGGTGTATTTTTACACATACCCATGCTGGGTGGGAGAAATATCGCTGTAAATCACAATTTTTTTATTTTTTTACACACAATTGTCCTTTACAGAGTTATTTCTCCCACCCAGCATGGGTATGTGTAAAAATACACCACAAAACACATTATACTACATCTCCTGAGTACGGGGATACCTCATGTGTGGCACTTTTTTGCACCCTAACTGCGCTAAGGGGCCCAAAGTCCAATGAGTACCTTTAAGATTTCACAGGTCATTTTGCGACATTTGGTTTCAAGACTACTCCTCATGGTTTAGGGCCCCTAAAATGCCAGGGCAGTATAGGAACCCCACAAGTGACCCCATTTTAGAAAGAAGACACCACAAGGTATTCAGTTAGGAGTATGGTGAGTTCATAGAAGATTTTATTTTTTGTCACAAGTTAGCGGAAATTGATTTTTATTGTTTTTTTTTTTCACAAAGTGTCATTTTCCGCTAACTTGTGACAAAAAATAAAATCTTCTATGAACTCACCATACTCCTAACGGAATACCTTGGGGTGTCTTCTTTCTAAAATGGGGTCATTTGTGGGGTTCCTATACTGTCCTGACTTTTTAGGGGCCCTAAACCGTGAGGACTGGAGTAGTCTTGGAAACAAATGTCTCAAAATGACCTTTAAAAAACCTAAAGGTACTCATGGGACTTTGGGCCCCTTAGCGCAGTTAGGGTGCAAAAAAGTGCCACACATGTGGTATCGCTGTACTCGGGAGAAGTAGTATAATGTGTTTTGGGGTGTATTTTTACACATACCCATGCTGGGTGGGTGAAATATCTCTGTAAATGGACAATTGTGTGTAAAAAAAAAATCAAAAAAATCTAATTTACAGAGATATTTCTCCCACCCAGCATGGGTATGTGTAAAATACACCCCAAAACACATTTTACTACTTCTCCTGAGTATGGCGATACCACATGTGTGACACTTTTTTGCAGCCTAGGTGCGCTAAGGGGCCCAAAGTCCTATGAGCACCTTTAGGCTTTACAGGGTTGCTTACAATGTAGCAACCCCCAAAATGCCAGAACAGTAAACACACCCCACAAATGACACCATTTTGGAAAGTAGACATCGCAAAGTATTCAGAGAGGTGCATGGTAAGTCTATGGCAGATTTCTTTTTTGTTTGTCACAAGTTAACAGAAATGGAAACTTTTTTCCATTTTTTTTTTGTCACAAAGTGTCATTTTCCGCTAACTTGTGACAAAAAATAAAATCTTCTATGAACTCACCATGCATCTTAGTGAATACTTTGGGATGTCTTCTTTCCAAAATGGGGTCATTTGGGGGGTATTTATACTATCCTGGAATTTTTGCACCTCATGAAACCTGACAGGTGCTCAGAAAAGTCAGAGATGCTTCAAAATGGGAAAATTCACTTTTCAACGCTATAACTTTTACCCAAACCAAAAAATATACACTAAATGTTGTTTTTTTTTATCAAAGACATGTAGCACAATAAATTTGGACAAAAATGTATGTAGAAATTTTACTTTATTTGAAAAATGTCACCACAGAAAGTTAAAAAAAATCATTTTTTTGACAAAATTCATGTCATTTTTGATGAATATAATAAAAACTAAAAATCACAGCAGCAATCAAATAGCACCAAAAGAAAGCTGTATTAGGTACAAGAAAAGGAGGTAAAATTCATTTAGATGGTAGGTTGTATGACCGAGCAATAAACCGTTAAAATTGCAGTGGTCTGAATGGAAAAAAAGTGTCTGGTCCTTAAGGGGTTTTATGACTGCAGTCCTTAACCAGTTCGGCCTATCTGGACGAGCTTCCTCGTCCAGATAGGCACGCTGCTGCCGCCGGCAGGTGTGCCCAATCGGGCGCGCCCCCGCACGCGCTGCCGCCGCCCGCCGCTAGCCCCCCGATCAGTGAATGGGAATATAATTCCCATTCACCGATCTAACTTCCCCGCAGAAATACCGACGCTTTCTATCCAGAGAGCGCGGTATTTCTGCCCCCAGGCAGGGGTGCAGCTAAGGTTTTTGTGGCCCCAAGCGGACTATAGTAAGTGGCCCTATCGCGCGCCGCAGTGAAAAATGGGTGTGGCTATCCCGCATAAGTGGGCGTGACCATGACATGTGGGTGGAGCGGGAGGGCGGATTGGGGCGGGGCTGTTTGCAGGGAAAAATGGATGTGGGGGTGATTGAGGCGCGCCGAAAGATGGGCGTGGCCATGACATTGTATGGGCGGAGCTTAACCGTAGCACAGCAAATATAGCCAACTATGACCATTAAATAATAAATGCAGCAACAGTTACCCCAGACACCAGAAAATAAAAACGCAATTTGTGCAACATTTCAGCAGAAAACAAACGCAATTTGTGCAACATTTCAACAGAAAACAAACAGAATTTGGGCCACATTTCAGCAGAAATCAAACGCAATTTGGGCCACATTTCAGCAGAAATCAAACGCAATTTGGGCACATTTTCAGCAGAAATCAAACGCAATTTGGGCACATTTTCAGCAGAAATCAAACGCAATTTGGGCCACATTTCAGCAGAAATCAAACGCAATTTGGTCCACATTTCAGCACAAATCAAACGCAATTTGGGCACATTTTCAGGAGAAATCAAACGCAATTTGGGCCACATTTCAGCAGAAATCAAACGCAATTTGGGCACATTTTCAGAAGATATCAAACGCAATTTGGGCACATTTTCAGCAGAAATCAAACGCAATTTGTGCCACATTTCAGCAGAAATCAAACGCAATTTGGGCACATTTTCAGCAGATATCAAACGCAATTTGGGCACACTTTCAGCAGAAATCAAACGCAATATGGGCACATTTTCAGCAGAAATTGTAACGATCGGTGAAGCACAGAGAGGGTCTGATTACCGGTGATCTGCAGTATCACTGGGAAATACAGATGTATACAAGATTATAAGTGATCTGCAGTATCACCGATAATCCGATATACCAGCTAACCTCTGTTCACCTGAGTAGAGTGTAGTGTTTGGTGTAACAGTAACACTAAAGAGGACTAGGCCTCAGAGCAGTGAGGAGTACTGCACAGATTCCTCCCGTAGACCTGAACTCTCCAAGGCGGGAGGAGTCAGGCTGAGAGTAGGAAGGATATCTGAGAGTGACACTCTGGAGGTAGTGTCACTAACAAGACAGGGAACCGCCTCTAATAGTAAGGTCGGTTCTCGAGGTCGGACAAGCCAGGTCGTAAACACACGGACAGATAAAGTACAGATACAGAAGGTGGAGGCGGAGTCAAGGTACAGGCAGGGTTCGGCAACAGGGTATCAGATATATCGAGGTACAAAATCAGGAGGCAGAAGCAGAGTCTAAGGACGAGCCGGGGTTCGGCAACAGAGTATCAGAATGGCAAGGTACAAGATCAGAGTACAGGAGGATAGGCAGGCAAAGGGTCATAACAGATAATCACAATCAAACTAGTACTTTAAGCTATCAACAGAATCTAGCTTAGTGTAGGATTACAGCTCCAGCTGGTCCCGGCATACTAACGGATCTGACTTAGGGTCTGAGTGCTCCCACGTATGTGAACGCAACGCCAGACAACCAGCAACTGAACATCCTGCCGTATATATACACATAAGGACTGCCCAGCACCTCCCATAGTGCTGGACCAATGAAAGATGAAACCAGTGTCAGCTGACCAGCCTGGTCAGCTGACTACTTCTGGCTGACATCCCTGCCTGAGTGCGCGCGTGCACGTCACTCTAAACCTAGAGGGACTATGTGTCCCAGCCATACCAGCACTGCTCAGCGGTGCCTCCACAATGGGGCCATGCGTGCTAAACGCTGCGTCCAACGCGGCGGTTTTTCTGCGCTCCGCCATGCCCTGCACGGGGACAGCCGCCTCAGACTGAGTGGAGGCGGCTGCCTCTCCGTGCTCTGCAACGCTATGTGCGGAAAGAGCCGCCTGCCGTTGACTCATGGCGGCGGCTCTTCCGCGTTTCTTGACAGTACCCCCCCTACCTCGTACTCAGGTTGGTCATCTATCATCACAGGAGGAGGAGGAGTAGGGCCCACATGAACTGCCGGCTTGAGCAGGGACACGTGAAATGATCTCACCCCACGCATGCTGGCGGGGAGATCGATGGCATAAGTTACGTTGTTGATTCTCTTAGTCACAGAAAATGGACCCACAAACCTGGGGCCCAGTTTGGCAGATGGCTGCTTCAGGGTCAAGTGACGTGTGGACGCCCAGACTAAATCCCCTGGCTGAAACTTCCATTCCAAGGAACGTTTCTTGTCCGCTTGACCCTTTTGACTTTGAAATGCTTTCTGCAAATTCTCTCTAACCATTCCCCAATTGTCCTTGAGTGACCTCTGCCAATCCTCCAGTGCTGGAAACGGAGTGGAGACCACTGGCAATGGGGAGAATTTAGGCAACCTCCCGTTTAATATCTGAAACGGAGGGAACCCCGAGGAGGAACTTTTTAAGTTATTGTGTGCAAATTCCGCAAAAGGCAAGAACTTGACCCAATCGTTCTGTGCCTCAGCAACATAACACCTCAAGAATTGTTCCAAAGCCCGATTGACCCTCTCCGTTTGCCCATTGGTCTGTGGGTGGAAGCCCGACGAAAATGACAGCTCCATGCCCATTTGATGACAAAATGCCCTCCAAAATCCAGACACAAATTGGACTCCCCTATCTGACACAATGTTTTCCGGAATGCCATGCAACCGGAAGACGTGAACGATGAACAATTCGGCCAGTTCCTGAGCCGAGGGGAGTCCTTTCAGGGGCACAAAATGGGCCATTTTGCTAAAGCGGTCGACTACCACCCAAATGACCGACATGCCTTCAGACCTGGGCAATTCTCCCACAAAATCCATGGACAGATGTGTCCATGGCTCACTCGGGGTGGGCAAAGGCTGCAACCTTCCCACAGGTGCCAGCCGGGAGGGTTTACTTTTAGCACATACCGCACATTCCCTGACAAATTCCTTGCAGTCTGTTGCCATGGAAGGCCACCAAGCACACCTGGAAATCAGATCCTGCGTTCTGGCAGCACCAGGGTGACCAACATTCTTATGGGCGTGGAACATTTGTAACACCGGTAGACGAAAAGGCAGCAGAATAAACAAAACCCCCTCGGGTTTTCCCTCAGGGACATCCTGCTGAAAGGGACCCAAAACCCCTGCCCAATCCTCCCAGGTCTCTGTGGCTGCAAACACTAACTTCTGCGGAATGATGGACTCAGGAGCGGGGGGCTGTGCTGTCTCTTGTTCGAAACATCTGGACAGGGCATCTGCCTTGATGTTTTTGCTGCCTGGAGTGTACGTGATTATAAATCTGAACCTCGTAAAAAATAAAGACCAACGGGCCTGACGGGGACTTAGTCTCTTAGCCCCCTCGATGTATTCCAAATTCTTATGATCAGTGTAAACCGTGATCGTATGTTCTGCCCCCTCCAACCAATGGCGCCATTCTTCAAATGCCAATTTAATGGCGAGAAGTTCCCGGTTGGCTATATCGTAGTTTTTCTCTGCTGGAGAAAACCTACGGGAAAAATAAGCGCATGGATGTAATCTGCCCTGCAACCCTGACCGCTGAGACAGCACCGCCCCCACCACAACCTCCGATGCATCGACCTCCACAATAAAGGGGAAGGGCGTGTCCACATGTCTCAAAATAGGTGCTGAGCAAAACAATTTTTTCAGGTGAGAAAAGGCTGCCACAGCCTCAGGGGACCAGTGGTTGGTATCTGCCCCCTTTCTTGTGAGACTGGTAAGGGGGGCAATTATCGTGGAGTACCCCTTTATGAACCTCCTATAATAGTTCGCAAACCCTAAAAATCTCTGTAGGGCTTTCAACCCCACTAGCTGTGGCCATTCCAAGACAGCTGTGACCTTGGCAGGATCCATTGACAGGCCCGAGGTGGAAATCACATACCCTAGGAACGTGACAGTGGTCACTTCAAAAATACACTTCTCCACCTTGGCATAAAGCATATTTCGTCTCAATCTTTCCAATACAAATCTAACGTGGACCCTGTGCTCGGAGAGGTTGTTGGAGTAGATTAGTATATCGTCGAGATATACCAACACAAATCTACCCAACACCTCCCTGAATACCTCATTGATTAATTCCTGGAAGACGGCGGGCGCATTGCACAACCCGAAGGGCATAACTAAGTACTCGTAATGCCCGTCGGGTGTGTTAAAGGCCGTCTTCCATTCATCGCCCTTTCTAATGCGGATCAGGTTGTATGCACCCCTCAGATCTAATTTTGAGAAGATCTTAGCGTCTGTGACCTGCGTGAATAAATCGTCTATCAAGGGCAACGGATAACGATTCTTCACCGTGATTTTATTCAGGCCACGGTAATCGATGCAAGGTCGAAGACCGCCGTCTTTTTTCTTAACAAAAAAGAAACCGGCCCCCGCAGGCGACCGGGAGGGGCGGATGAACCCTTTGGCTAGATTGGCACGGATGTACTCCTGCATAGCCACTTTTTCTGGTCCAGACAAATTATACAAGTGACCCCTAGGAGGCATACAACCGACACGGAGATCGATGGGGCAATCAAAAGGGCGATGAGGAGGTAACTTATCAGCAGCCTTAGGACAGAACACATCCGAGAACTCAGAGTATTGCTCGGGAACACCCTCCACATGAATCTTGGTCTGACCTAATGTCACTTTCCCCAGACACTGTTGGGAACAGAAGTCTGACCAACTGGTTAATTGTCCTGCCGCCCAGTTAATCTGTGGCGAATGGAGCTGCAGCCAGGGCATACCTAGGACAATAGTGGAGGTAGTCATGTGTAACACAAAAAAACTTAGACTCTCCTTATGCAGAACCCCAACAATGACTCCCACCTCTGGTGTCTGAGACAGCGGATGGTCCCTTTGTAGCGGGGAGTCGTCCACAGCAGTAACCTGGATAGGTGGTTTTACTGGGGTGAGTGGAATGCCCAACTTCTTTGCAAACTCTGAACTCATAAAATTAGCCGCGGAGCCTGAATCAAAGGCCTCCGTGGCTTCAGATTTGTCCCCCCACGTAATCGTACAAGGAAGGAGCAAACGTTTTTCTTTTAGGGGTGTGAGTTGGGTGCCTAGGGTGTCACCCCTTACAACTCCTAGGCGGTAGCATTTCCCGGCTTATTCTTATCCAGCTTAATGGGACAGTCTCGTACCCTATGCCCCCCTTCACCACAGTACAAACATAATTGTTCAGACATTCTCCGTCTTCTTTCCACTTGGGTCAGCTTAGATCGACCGATCTGCATCGGCTCAGGTGGAGGCAAGACCGGAGACGGTGAGACAGAAGGAGATGGAGTTACTAGGGGTGCAGCGGAAGGTGCTGCGTAAGAGGTCAACCTGACCCGATGACTGCCCCTAGTCTGTCTCTGATGGCGTAGCCTACGGTCGATTGGAACGGCCGATGAGATGGCCTCATCGACTGTCTTGGGCTCGGGTAGACTTAACATTAGGTCGGAGACCTCATCCGACAACCCGGACAGGAAGTAATCCAACAGGGCATAGTGGTCAAACCTGGCCGTAACTGACCACCTACGAAATTCGGGCCCCGCGTAATTTTCGACTGGACCCTTGCCTTGCCGTAAAAGCTTGAGCTTCCGCTCAGAGGTCGCAGCAAGGTCTGGGTCGTCGTAAATTACTGCCATGGCTTTAAAGAATTCCTCTACCGAGGTCAGTGCTGTGTCTCTAGGAGATAGGTTATATGCCCAGGTCTGGGAGTCACCGGCCAATAAAGTCTTGATAAACATGACTCTCTGGGCCTCAGTACCAGAGGATCGGGGTCTCAATTCAAAATATGATAACACTCTACTCCTAAAATTGCGGAAGTCAGATCTGTGGCCAGAGAACCGTTCAGGAAAGGGCATACGTATGTCTGCGCTAGGAGGGGATCGCACTTCATCCACTGACGTCTGGAGGGTTTGAACGGACCCTGTCAAAGCCTCAATCAATGCTTTGTGTTCACCCAGCACTCGATTGACATTATCCACCGAAGTGGCGAGTTCACCCAGAGGACCAGTGCGTGCGTCCATTTTGTTTTTTGGTCTGGTGTTCTGTAACGATCGGTGAAGCACAGAGAGGATCTGATTACCGGCAATCTGCAGTATCACTGGGAATACAGATGTATACCAGATTATAAGTGATCTGCAGTATCACCGATAATCCGATATACCAGCTAACCTCTGTTCACCTGAGTAGAGTGTAGTGTTTGGTGTAACAGTAACACTAAAGAGGACTAGGCCTCAGAGCAGTGAGGAGTACTGCACAGATTCCTCCCGTAGACCTGAACTCTCCAAGGCGGGAGGAGTCAGGCTGAGAGTAGGAAGGATATCTGAGAGTGACACTCTGGAGGTAGTGTCACTAACAAGACAGGGAACCGCCTCTAATAGTAAGGTCGGTTCTCGAGGTCGGACAAGCCAGGTCGTAAACACACGGACAGATAAAGTACAGATACAGAAGGCGGAGGCGGAGTCAAGGTACAGGCAGGGTTCAGCAACAGGGTATCAGATATATCGAGGTACAAAATCAGGAGGCAGAAGCAGAGTCTAAGGACGAGCCGGGGTTCGGCAACAGAGTATCAGAATGGCAAGGTACAAGATCAGAGTACAGGAGGATAGTCAGGCAGGCAACGGGTCATAACAGATAATCACAATCAAACTAGTACTTTAAGCTATCAACAGAATCTAGATTAGTGTAGGATTACAGCTCCAGCTGGTCCCGGCATACTAACGGATCTGACTAAGGGTCTGAGTGCTCCCACGTATGTGAACGCAACGCCAGACAACCAGCAACTGAACATCCTGCCGTATATATACACATAAGGACTGCCCAGCACCTCCCATAGTGCTGGACCAATGAAAGATGAAACCAGTGTCAGCTGACCAGCCTGGTCAGCTGACTACTTCTGGCTGACATATAATCCCTGCCTGAGTGCGCGCGCGCGCGTCACTCTAAACCTAGAGGGACTATGTGTCCCAGCCATACCAGCACCGCTCAGCGGTGCCTCCACAATGGGGCCATGCGCGCTAACCGCCGCGTCCATCGCGGCGGTTTTTCCGCGCTCCGCCATGCCCTGCACGGGGACAGCCGCCTCAGACTGAGTGGAGGCGGCTGCCTCTCCGTGCTCTGCAACGCTATGTGCGGAAAGAGCCGCCTGCCGCTGACTCATGGCGGCGGCTCTTCCGCGTTTCTTGACAGAAATCAAACGCAATTTGGGCCACATTTCAGCAGAAATCAAATGCAATTTGGGCCACATTTCAGCAGAAATCAAACGCAATTTGGGCACATTTTCAGCAGATAACAAACGCAATTTGGGCACATTTTCAGCAGAAATCAAACGCAATTTGGGCCACATTTCAGCAGAAATCAAACGCAATTTAGGCACATTTTCAGCAGAAATCAAACGCAATTAGGGCACAGTTCAGCAGAAATCAAACGCAATTAGGGCACATTTTCAGCAGATATCAAACGCAATTAGGGCACATTTTCAGCAGATAAACGCAATTAGGGCACATTTTCAGCAGACAAACGCAATTAAAGTTGCAAAAAGAAAAGAATTTGCTCACCTGGCACTGGCAGAAGTCTTCTCTCCCCATCTCCTCAGGCACGCAGTTCCCACGGAGCTCCCTCCCTCCTCCAATCTCTTGCGCTGATTGAATGCAGGGCTACGGGAAGATGACCACCCGAAGCCCTGTACTGGAGACATAAATAGTCTCCAGAGCAGGGCTTCGGCGGCGGCCATCTTCCCGTAGCCCTGCTCTGCTCTGCCAGCCCCGTGGGCCTGCGGGAAAACAGTGACGTCACGCCGACATCACAGAGCCGCCGAGGCCCCTAAGATCTTGAGGCCCCAAGCGGCCGCGTGGTCTGCTTGGTGCCTCGCGGCGCCCCTGCCCCCAGGAAACTTCTCCCCAGCATTTTAGTTCCTGGATGCGAGATCGTTTGCATTCAGGACTTTTTTCACTGTGGCCATCTTGTGGCCAAATAGTAAACTGCACCCACATACATTTTTAATACTAAAAAATTTTACATTTAAAATTAGCAATTTCCCTCCCACACCAAAAATTACCCACATACATTTTTTTAATAAAAAAAAAAAAATACAATAAAAAAAAACAAAAACAACATAAATAGTTACCCAAGGATCTGAACTTTTTAAATATGCATGTCAAGAGAATATGTTTAATTATATTATTTAAAATGATAAGCTTATAAATAGTGATGGACGCAAATTGAAAAAATGCACCTCTATTTCTAAATAAAATATCGGCGCCATAAATTGTGATAGGGACATCGTTTAAACGGTGTAATAACCGGGACAGATGGGCAAATAAAATATATGAGTTTTAATTATGGTAGCGTATATTAATTTTAAACTATAATGGCCAGAAACTGAGAAATAATGAATTTTTTTCATTTCTTTCTTAATCTTTCTGTTAAAATAGATTTAGAAAAAAGTAATTCTTAGCAAAATGTAGCACCCAAAGAAAGCCTAATTAGTGGCGGAAAAAACAAGATATAGATCAATTCATTGTGATATAAGTAGCAATAAAGTTATAGGCGAATTAATGGGAGGTGAACGTTGCTCGGATGCATGAGATTTTCGGCACTGCGGCGCTGAACCGGTTAAAGAGAACCTGTACTGAGTAAAATTATTTAAAATAAATACATAAGGTAACTTCAATTGAACATTACATAGTTATCTTGCCATCAGTTCCTCTCAGAAGCTCACCATTTTCTTCTGACAATTATCCCTTCCAGTTCTGACAACATTTTGTCAGAACTGAAATATATCAGTTGCTGTCAGTTACATATCAGTTGCTGTCAGTTACAGCTGAGAGGAGAGCTGATGTGTCCATGTTTCCCTATGGCTCAAGTGGGCGATGTTACAGTTTAACTGTGTGCTGACCAGAAAGCTGTTATGGTGTAATGGCCATTTTCAAAATGGAGGACAGAGAATTCCCTTGATCACAGTGGACAAACAGGACGCGGGAGAGGAAAAAGAGATTGAGGAGTAGATTACATGGGAGAGGAGTATGATCTGTGTATGTTGATTTTCACTTTTCATTTTCAGTTCAGGTTTTCTTTAAGTGGTTAATAGGCTAAAGCATGAAGTTTTAATACGTATGATTGTCATGACACTGAAGCGAAAAAAAAAACCTCATGATATAATGAATTGGTTATGTAACAAGGATAATTAATAGAACATTAGTAGCAAATAAAATAGTGTCACATTTTAATTTTCAGGTATATAGCTTTTTTTTTTTTATAGCATTGCATAGTTCTCTAATAATGCAGTTTCCACAACACTCAGCACTTTAAATGATTTCACAGAGCAGGCTAGTGACCTTTTGAACTTTTCTCTGCAGAAAAACCATAAACAAAGAACAATGAGAGGCGGTTGAGATAAGTGCTTCAAAACACAGTGCTGCCCAAGACTTTATAAAGTTGCAGAGCTCAAAGAAGCTCTTTTGCATAGATAACAACTGAAGTTTCTTAACTCTTCCTGTACTGGAAACAATATAAGACTCATATCTATGCTAATAATGTTTTATTTCTTGGCAAGTCTCCCTAACACTCCCTTTGGCAAGTCTCCCTAACACTGCTACTGCCTATAGAGCGCGCCCTAGTGGCTGCTGCTCTGGCGCTTTGAGTCCGCCAGGAGAAAAGCGCGATATAAGTGTTCTGTGTTTGTTTATTTATTAGCAGTACTACACATACAATTCATTATATTATAAGTTTATTTTCACTTCAGATTCCCTTTAAAATCCATGAATCAAATTTTTTAGGCATGGGACAAACGTATTCCAGGCATAGATTTAGGAGAAAAAAAATCTTCAAGGAAATAGAACGGTATGGGTAAATAAGAATGAGCTATGCAGGACATCGTATTTAATGCTGGTGCATGGGGCAAAATACGCCTTCGATACAAAGTATAGAAAACCCCAACCACATTATAGTCCCTTGGGCTAAATTCAGTAAACGGTGCTAAGTCTTAGCACGCCTACATAGCATGCCTCTTCACGACTAAACCAGCTGTTCGCACATTAAAACGCATGCGAAACGCATCGCGCGCAAAGTCCCGCAAAGTCCGGTGCGCGCGAAACGTCGTATCGCGGTGCGACGAAAATGTTGCACCTAATGGCCCTATAACATGCGCACCAGTCCAGCACGGCCGTCACTACACAAACAGCTGTTTGCGGTGCGTTACACAGTGAGTTTGGTGTGTCAGTGTGAAGCAGTACTCTAATTACACTCCCTGATTGATGTATACACATGCAAGCTGTTTTAAAGCACTTTAGGCCTCCAATTTAGCATGCAATCTGATTTCTGCCCTTAAAACACTGCTTTGTGTCAAATCCAGATTTTTCCCCGGGACTTTTGGCGTGTATCCCATTCATCCATGCAAAAACTCAGATGTTAGACCCCTTGAAACATCTTTTCCATCAGTTTTGTGGCCAGCATAAATGTTTCTAGTTTTCAAAGTTCGCCTCCCCATTGAAGTATATATATATATATATATATATATATATATATATATATATATATATATATATATATGATTGCCCGGCGTTGCCCGGGTATGTATTTGGCTGGTGTCGGCTCCACTCACTTTTTCTAACCCTAACACACAATTACTCAATCCAATGACCAACTGTACCAGGTTTGAGGCCTGTGCCATTAACAGTGCAAGAATGGCAGCAATTAAATATTCCCTTGAAAAGCAATAGATGAAGCTTTATTCACTTTTGTAGGCTCCACCCACTTTTCTGAATATTAATCCCATTCACTGAGTGACCAACTGAGCAAAGTTTAAGAACCCTGCCATTAACAGTGTAAGAATGGCTGCAGTTTATGTTTTCCCAGTGAAATTTGTATTTGTCTCCACCCACTGATGACCCGGCGTTGCCTGTGTAGGTATTTGACTGGTTTTGCTTCCGCCCACTTTTTCTAACCCTAACGCACAAACACTCAATGACCAAGTTTGTGAGCTTTGGGGTCTTTAGCATCAATAATTTGTATATTCCCATAGAAATTAAACAAATCAGATTGGCTGTTTGTGGCTGCGCCCCTCTCCAGCATTTGAACCCCAGTCACCCAATGACCAACTGTAGCAGGTTTGAGGCATCTGCTATTACCAGTGTAAAAATGGCAGCGATTTAAATATTCCCCTTGAAAATCAACAGGTGAATTTTTATTGGCAATTATAGGCTCCACCCACTTTCCTGAATATAAATCTCAGTCACCCAGTGACCATCTGGGCAAAGTTTGGGAACCCTGCCATGAACAGTGTATGAAGGACTGGAGTCTGCATTTTCCCAGTGAAATTTGTTTTTGGGTCCGCCCACTTTTTGTAACCTGGACACACAGTCACTCAATGACCAAGTTTGTGAGCTTAGGGGTCCTTGGCATTAATAATTTTGCTAAGAAATGAAACTGTTTGTGGCTCTGTCCCTTTTTCTGAATTTGAACCCCAATGACCAACTGTACCAGGTTTGAGTACAGGTAGAACAGAGGCGCCAAAAGGATAAAAACAATGTTTAAAATGTTTAAAAGTAGTTGGGGAGGCAGTGGTGGATCCGCCTCCTTCAAGCAGACACAGAAAACTGTGCGATATAATCAGAATAAATTTATTAGCACACTCCAAGAAATATACAACGCGTTTCCAAGGCCAAAGCTTTATGGAGATGAAGATTTCATTTTTCAGCATGACCGGGCACCTGCTCACAGTGCCAAAACCACTGGTAAATGGTTTACTGACCATGGTATTACTGTGCTCAATTGGCCTGCCAACTCTCCTGACCTGAACCCCATAGAGAATCTGTGGGATATTGTGAAGAGAAAGTTGAGAGACGCAAGACCCAACACTCTGGATGAGCTTAAGGCCGCTATCGAAGCATCCTGGGCTTCCATAACACCTGAGCAGTGCCACAGGCTGATTGCCTCCATGCCACGCCGCATTGAAGCAGTCATTTCTGCAAAAGGATTCCCGACCAAGTATTGAGTGCATAACTGAACATAATTATTTGAAGGTTGACTTTTTTTTTGTTTTAAAAACACTTTTCTTTTATTGGTTGAATCAAATATGCTAATTTTTTGAGATAGGAAATGTGGGTTTTCATGAGCTGTATGCCAAAATCATCAATATTAAAACAACAAAAGGCTTGAACTACTTCAGTTGTGTGTATTTGAATCTAAAATATATGAAAGTCTAATGTTTATGAGTACATTACAGAAAATAATGAACTTTATCACAATATGCTAATTTTTTGAGAAGACCCTGTATAAGGCAGGGTCCGGCGGCCATTACACTCACTCGTGTGCCTGCTAGTGAGAGGAACGGGACAGCTGCTGCAGACTTGTTCTTCTAGGGACAGATTAGTTAGGTTCTTGGCTGCTTAGTTTGCTCCTAGCTGATTGTTATTGCTTTTATAGCACCCTAGCTCTTGTCAGAGCTCATCCTGTACTTTTTTTTTTTTTACTGTGTGTCAAACTGACACTTTTGTTGCATGCACAGCCTTGCTAATTGATAGTGTGTGTGTGCCACTGCCAGCAGCCCAGCACATTCAGTGACTGACTGCCTGTGTGTGTGGCAGGGAGCTGCACATTGTACTACCCAGTACTGCATATACCCAGTACCTGTTGTGTTTACTTAAAGTGAACCTAAAGTCAGTAAAAAAAAATGAGATTAACTCACCTGGGGCTTCCCTCAGCCCCCTGCAGACGATCGGTGCCCTCGCAGCTCCGCTCCGATGTCCCAGGACCCGCCGGCGAGCACTTCCGGTTTGGCCAACACCGGCCGACAGGCATGGGAACGCGAGTGATTGTTCGCGTTCCCAGCCTGTATATCGCCCCCTATGCTGCTATTGCGACCTCCTGGCCGCAATAGCAGCATAGGGGGCGATAAACAGACTGGGAACGCGAACAATCACTCTCGTTCCCATGCCTGTCGGCCGGTGACGGCCAAACCGGAAGTGCTCGCCGGCGGGTCCTGGGACATCGGAGCGGAGCTGTGAGGGCACCGATCGTCTGCAGGGGGCTGAGGAAAGCCCCAGGTAAGTTCATCTCGTTTTTTTTATACTGACTTTAGGTTCACTTTAACCCACCTCATCACTGCATATACCTAGCTTTGTGTTGAGTGAACCCAGCTCACTGCATATACCTACTACCTGTTGTGTTTACTTAACCCACCTAATCACTGCATATACCTAGCTTTGTGTTGAGTGAACCCAGCTCACTGCATCCTACTACTACCTGTTGTGTTTACTTAACCCACCTCATCACTGCACATAACTACCTGTAGTGTTGAGTGAACCCAGCTCACTGCATATACCTACTACCTGTTGTGTTGAGTGAACCCAGCTCACTGCATATACCTACTACCTGTTGTGTTTACTTAACCCACCTCATCACTGCACATAACTACCTGTAGTGTTGAGTGAACCCAGCTCACTGCATATACCTACCTACTACCTGTTGTGTTTACTTAACCCACCTCATCACTGCATATTCCTAGCTTTGTGTTGAGTGAACCCAGCTCACTGCATCCTACTACTACCTGTTGTGTTTACTAAACCCACCTCATCACTGCACATAACTACCTGTACTGTTGAGTGAACCCAGCTCACTGCATATACCTACTACCTGTTGTGTTTACTTAACCCACCTCATCACTGCATATACCTAGCTTTGTGTTGAGTGAACCCAGCTCACTGCATCCTACTACTACCTGTTGTGTTTACTTAACCCACCTCATCACTGCACATAACTACCTGTAGTGTTGAGTGAACCCAGCTCACTGCATATACCTACTACCTGTTGTGTTGAGTGAACCCAGCACACTGCATATACCTACTACCTGTTGTGTTTACTTAACCCACCTCATCACTGCATTTACCTAGCTTTGTGTTGAGGGAACCCAGCTCACTGCATCCTACTACTACATGTTGTGTTTACTTAACCCACCTCATCACTGCACATAACTACCTGTAGTGTTGAGTGAACCCAGCTCACTGCATATACCTACTACCTGTTGTGTTGAGTGAGCCCAGCTCACTGCATATACCTACTACCTGTTGTGTTTACTTAACCCACCTCATCACTGCACATAACTACCTGTGATGTTGAGTGAACCCAGCTCACTGCATATACCTACTACCTGTTGTGTTGAGTGAACCCAGCTCACTGCATATACCTACTACCTGTTGTGTTTACTTAACCCACCTCATCACTGCATATACCTAGCTTTGTGTTGAGTGAACCCAGCTCACTGCATCCTACTACTACCTGTTGTGTTTACTTAACCCACCTCATCACTGCACATAACTACCTGTAGTGTTGAGTGAACCCAGCTCACTGCATATGCCTACTACCTGTTGTGTTGAGTGAACCCAGCTCACTGCATATACCTACTACCTGTTGTGTTGAGTGAACCCAGCTCACTGCATATACCTACTACCTGTAGTGTTGAGTGAACCCAGCTCACTGCATATACCTACTACCTGTTGGTTGTGTTGAGTGAACCCAGCTCACTGCATATACCTACTACTTGTTGTGTTTACTTAACCCACCTCATCACTGCACATAACTACCTGTAGTGTTGAGTGAACCCAGCTCACTGCATATACCTACTACCTGTTGTGTTGAGTGAACCCAGCTCACTGCATATACCTACTACCTGTTGTGTTTACTTAACCCACCTCATCACTGCACATAACTACCTGTAGTGTTGAGTGAACCCAGCTCACTGCATATACCTACTACCTGTTGTGTTGAGTGAACCCAGCTCACTGCATATACCTACTACCTGTTGTGTTGAGTGAACCCAGCTCACTGCATATACCTACTACCTGTTGTATTTACTTAACCCACCTCATCACTGCACATAACTACCTGTTGTGTTGAGTGAACCCAGCTCACTGCATATACCTACTACCTGTTGTGTTAAGTGAACCCAGCTCACTGCATATACCTACTACCTGTTGTGTTGAGTGAACCCAGCTCACTGCATATACCTACTACCTGTTGTGTTTACTTAACCCACCTCATCACTGCACATAACTACCTGTAGTGTTGAGTGAACCCAGCTCACTGCATATACCTACTACCTGTTGTGTTAAGTGAACCCAGCTCACTGCATATACCTACTACCTGTTGTGTTGAGTGAACCCAGCTCACTGCATATACCTACTACCTGTTGTGTTGAGTGAACCCAGCTCACTGCATATACCTACTACCTGTTGTATTTACTTAACCTACCTCATCACTGCACATAGCTACCTGTAGTGTTGAGTGAACCCAGCTCACTGCATATACCTACTATCTGTTGTGTTGAGTGAACCCAGCTCACTGCATATACCTACTACCTGTTGTGTTTACTTAACCCACCTCATCAATGCACATAACTGCCTGTAGTGTTGAGTGAGCCCAGCTCACTGCATATACCTACTTCCTGTTGTGTTGAGTGAACCCAGCTCCCTGCATATACCTACTCCCTGTTGTGTTGAGTGAACCCAGCTCACTGCATATACCTACTACCTGTAGTGTTGAGTGAACCCAGCTCACTGCATATACCTACTACCTGTTGTGTTGAGTGAACCCAGCTCACTGCATATACCTACTACCTATTGTGTTTATTTAACCCACCTCATCAGTGCACATAACTACCTGTTGTGTTGAGTAAACCCAGCTCACTGCATATACCTAGCATCCCCCCGAGATGGACAAAATGGACAAACCAGGTAGAGGAAGAGGTAGAGGCAGACCCAGAGGAAGGCCACCAGGCACCGGCAGGTCTGTGCGAGGTGGTGTTGCTTTGATTTCGTGCGGACCTGCCCCAAAATACAGTGCTCAGAAGAAGGCACGTGCCATCACTTCCCAAAATCGTGAGGAGGTGATTGAGTATTTAACACAGAACACCTCATCTCCCGCAGCCACCAGCGCTACAACAAGCACCACATCCGCTGCATTTGACACTTCGCAGGAGTTATTTGGTGGTGGTGGTGGTGAAATCACCGATTCACAGCCACTACTGCAACAACAAGAAGATGGCGCAGGTACACCACCTCCTACGTCTGAGTTAGGTGGCGATAGTATGGACGTAACGTGTGTGGATGTGGATGATGGACCACCTGAAGTTGGTGCAGTTGAGGAGGTTTCTGAGGAAAGCGCAGCTGGCCAGGAGGATTATGATGACAATTATATGGATACCACATATGTTCCCGGTAGAGGAGATGACCAGGGGGACAGTTCAGAGGAGGATTCAGAGAGGACTAGGAGGAGACGACTCCATGATAGAAGCAGAGGGAGCTCGTCCTCAGAAACAGCTGGGGGCAGTGTCCGGCGCCATGTATTGCCAGCTATGGCCAGACAGCCAACATGCCCTTCAACGTCAGCTGCTGATGCCACCGTAGCGCCATCAGCCCAGGGGGGCTCAGCGGTTTGGAAATTTTTTAACATGTGTGTCTCAGATCGGAGCAAAGCCATCTGTTGTCTCTGCCAGCAAAAATTGAGCCGTGGAAAGGCCAATAGTCACGTAGGGACAAGTGCTTTACGAAGGCACCTGGAGAGAAGGCACAAACAGCTATGGCAAGAACACCTGAGGAAAAGCAGCACCCCTCAAAAGACAAGCCGCGGAGAACAACCGCGGCAGCTGTCACAGGGGGCTTCTGCTGCTCCACGTTCCCATGGTATTGTTCGTGGCTGGGGGGAGGAAGAATGGATACACTTTTAAACAATTTAAAAATACAACCATCTAAACTTTCAAACAGTTTAAAAATACAACCATCTAAACTTTCAAACAATTTAAAAATACAACCATCTAAACTTTCAAACAATTTAAAAATACAACCTTCTATCATTTTCAAAAAATTTAAAAAAAGGGCAAAAAAACTTGCCCTCCGTAAAACATTCTTGGCAAATGCTTTCGACTTGGTTTGTCTTCCGCTGGCTCAAGGGTCCATCTGACCACAGATGCCTGGTCTGCAAAGCACGGTCAGGGCAGCTACAGCATGGGTCTCAGCAGGCTCCCACTTCGGGCCGGAATCCAACCTTCATTCCCCGCGGTGACAATGGCAGACTTGCCCTCCATAACGGATTCCCGTTAAAGGATTTCAAGTTAATTCATTTCAAATACACAGCAGGGCCTCGAAAGTCCTCCTCCTGTATTGTTATTTTTGGTCACTACCTCGGGGCGGGCGTGCATGCCTGCCTGCTGCCCTCCTTGGATGTGTAGTGGTAGCCGTTTCTCAGGCTCCACACCGGATTCCATCCCTCATTCCCCGGCCATTACCCGGGGTCACAAATGGCAGACTTGCCCACCTCCATATGATTCTCGTGAAAGGAATGTGGTGTCATCTTTGCCCGCCATAACTGGTTCTCGTTAAAGGATTTAAAGTACATTCATTTCAAATACACAGCAGGGCCTCGAAAGTCCTCCTCCTGTATTGCTATTTTTGGTCACTACCTCGGGGCGGGCGGGCGTGCATGCCTGCCCGCTGCCCTCCTTGGATGTGTAGTGGTAGCCGTTGCTCAGGCTCCACACCGGATTCAAACCCCTCATTCCCCGGCCATTACCCGGGGTCACAATGGCAGACTTGCCCGCCTCCACAGGATTCTCATTGTAGCGGTACTGAACAAGTACACAGCAAGTAGAAAATGTCATTTAAAAACTAAACGTAAGCTTTTTAACAATGCCATGGAAAGTTAGAAGGAAGTCACACATTACCTGACATCACTGAGTGAGGAAGAGCAATCTCGCCATGTTGCGCAGTAGTCCAGCATGGCCGTCACTACACAAACAGCTGTTTGCGGTGCGTTACACAGTGAGTTTGGTGTGTCAGTGTGAAGCAGTACTCTAATTACACTCCCTGATTGATGTATACACATGCAAGATGTTTGAAAGCACGTTAGGCCTGCAATTTAGCATTCAATGTGATTTCTGCCCTTAACCACTTGAGGACCTAGGGCTTTCTACCCCTTAAGGACCGGCCACTTTTTTTCCATTCAGACCACTGCAGCTTTCACGGTTTATTGCTCGCTCATACAACCTACCACCTAAATGAATTTTGGCTCCTTTTCTTGTCACTAATAAAGCTTTCTTTTGGTGCTATTTGATTGCTCCTGCGATTTTTACTTTTTATTATATTCATCAAAAAAGACATGAATTTTGGCAAAAAAATGATTTTTTTTAACTTTCTGTGCTGACATTTTTCAAATAAAGTAAAATTTCTGTATACATGCAGCGCGAAAAATGTGGACAAACATGTTTTTGATAAAAAAAAAAACCCATTCAGTGTATATTTATTGGTTTGGGTAAAAGTTATAGCGTTTACAAACTATGGTGCAAAAAGTGAATTTTCCCATTTTCAAGCATCTCTGACTTTTCTGACCCCCTGTCATGTTTCATGAGGGGCTAGAATTCCAGGATAGTATAAATACCCCCAAATGACCCCATTTTGGAAAGAAGACATCCCAAAGTATTCACTGAGAGGCATAGTGAGTTCATAGAAGGTTTTATTTTTTGTCACAAGTAAGCGGAAAATGACACTTTGTGAGGAAAAAAAAAAAAAAAAAAAAAGTTTCCATTTCTTCTAACTTGCGACAAAAAAAATGAAATCTGCCACGGACTCACCATGCCCCTCTCTGAATACCTTGAAGGGTCTACTTTCCAAAATGGGGTCATTTGTGGGGTGTGTTTACTGTCCTGACATTTTGGGGGGTGCTAAATTGTAAGCACCCCTGTAAAGCCTAAAGGTGCTTATTGGACTTTGGACCCCTTAGCGCAGTTAGGCTGCAA